>NC_041229.1:31948996-31968331 GCF_002837175.3 Physeter macrocephalus
TTGCGGAGCACAGGCTGCGGACGCGCAGGCCCAGTGGCCGTGGCTCACGGGCCCAGCCGCTCCGCGGCATGTGGGATCTTCCCGGACCGGGGCACGAAGCCGTGTCCCCTGCATCGGCAGGCGGACTCTCAACCACTGCGCCACCAGGGAAGCCCCCATCCATTTTTGATATGTCTCCATCTAGTAGGCCTGGGTGACACTGATCCATAGATCAGCAGTCTTCTCAACAGTCTTCTGACTACTTACAAATTATTACTCAGTCCATATTTTTCAATCTTGCTGACAAATATATTATACAATTCCCTTGGCCAATAGTTTACTGAAAGCATTCTAATAATTCTATTAAAAGAGAGATTAATTTAGTCGAACATGACTTGTTCTGAGACCATGGTAATCACAAGTGCTTAAAAAATACCCATACGATAATGTTAGAATCTTGGATAGTTATGTTAAGCTCAAATCAAAGAAAATATTAAAATAGGTTGCTACTTTAATTTTACTGTTTCTAATATTTAACAGTAAAATTTTAATATCTGCAGTAGAGGTTTAAATGTAATTATTAAAACCCCTTTACTTTAAAAATTAAGCAATTGAGGTTCAAAGATATGATATCACCTGCAACTATTTCACTCAGTCCAGAATTTACAGAGGTCCTTTATTTATAGAAGATCAAGGCTTCTGAAGCTTCTAGGGTGTTTTTGTTATTTTCCCTGTGGAGTCTACATGCATTAGAAGTCAGGGCTCTGGTCTCCATGCTCTGAATTATCCACACGAATTTCTGACTAAACTATTGTTTGTAGCTGTTGGACAACTAACCCCAAACTGCATTTCCCAGAAAAGCTGTTGTGTCAGTAGCTTCCCATCAACAATAGCACCTCATAAACTGCAGCTGCCCAAAGTCTTCAATGTAACACCTTCTTCTTGAGTCATTAGGCATCTAATATTGTTTTCTCAACCTTTGTCCCTGATGCCAGTAGCAATATCATTTTCTTTCCCTTTGGGCTCTTAGCCTGAGACCTTCTAGAGGGCAATTCTTTTTCTTGACTTTCAAAATACTGTGTTATATCAAAATCAATCAATCAAACAAACTGCAGATATGTATAATGAGGTAAAAGTCATCTCTTAATGGCATCCCTCCCTTTCCACATAGACACACAGCCTACCTTCATCTCCATATCTTGGACCTACAACTTGGTGTTCTTTTTTTTTTAATACCATAAACATACTACAAAACATAACATAAAATTGCATAGCAATTTTTTTAGCTCGTGAAAACTATACTTTCTTTACTCATCCAACCATTTTTTACTTTTTTAACTTCATTCACCAATTTTCTTCATTAAACTCTTTCAGAATCCTCTAATCCTTTGTACACCACCTTCTCCCTCCTGGGAAAATGTCCCTAGGATTTATTGGTCCTGTACTAACTATATTTAAGAAACAGAGAAAAGCATGTCTTATCTTGCAAAGTGATAAATTGATATCACATTATAAGTTTACTGTAATAATTTTTTCAGTGTGAAGGTTGCTACCTGAGAATGAAAAACTTCACTTTTTGAAATGAAACACTTCATGAAACACTTCAACTAACACCACTGGTCTTTTCTAACTTTTCTTTAACTCATAGAATTTGAAATGTCAAAAAACATTTGAATATTACCTTCCCCACAGTAAATTGTTTACTATACTTGATGTTCCCAAACAGATTACCTTGGCACTATTTAAATTAAACATTTATTAGCTAACTCATTCAAGCATCAAAGCTACTGAGTTCTTACAGATGGCAACTGCCACAGACAAATTTCACTATGTATAATTATTAGGCGAAAGTAAGAATTTTAAACCATGACTCCACATGATGGGAAATCAAAGAAGGAGATTCTTAAATCAGGAATAATGTACTTCACAATTATGGTGATTAGTTTTTCAGGGTAAATGTTCTTTTAGTGGCCAAGACTGTTTTCTTATTTTTTCTGTACTGCATCCATCCATCTTTTCACTCACTCATTCCACATACCAGTGACAAATACAGACACAGGCGCTCAGAATACAACAGTTCCTGTCGTCTCTGAGCTTTAGTTCTTAGTGTACTGGCAAAGTCAAAAACACTAAATTTGTGACCTCTTTTCTCCTCCATCAAGTTCACTGCTTTCACACTTCCAACATCCATTTTATTGTCCACCTATTTATGGGAAGCAAAAGTACCTTTGTCAACAGAATTTCAGACTGTCTGGCTTTCTTCAATCCTATTGCAACCAGTTTCTGATCTTTTCATGTCTGGCTCCTTGCCCTGTCCATCTCCACTTAACTAGCACCTGCCTGGAAAGGTCTCTTTTAACCTCCTAATAATCTTAAGTAGTCAGTCTCCAGTTACTATCACATCAACCTGTCTTATTTTTATTGTAGCCTTTTTCTCTGATACTTTCTCATTTGCTCGTTTAATCTCTGTCTCCTTCTCTTCCAGGAAGGCAGACAGGCACCTTATCTGGCTAGTTTGCCTCTGAATCCTAAAATGGTGCTTGGCATACAATTGGGATCAGTTAAATATTTGTTGAATGAATGGATTCCTAAATGATAACTACTTGAACTACTACAGATAGTGATTCATCCTTGTTGAGTTTCTTTTACTTTGCACATGTATGAAGATTAAATCTGAATTTAAAACTGTCTTAAAATTAAAAACAGTTCGGAAATGTGGGAAACATCTGGCAGAGAGATAATTCTGGCATTTGCAATGATGGAAGGAAAGTTTTTCTCTGAAGTAAGCAGGTTGTTGGCCTCTATTGGTATCATCGGAAAATGCCTATTTTTGTTGATTTGCTCAGGAACTGGGAACATTTGGCATTGGGAACACAGAATGTTGTTCATTTTAAAGTGAAGAGTTATAACTTCGGGGGTTGGGAGTGGGAGAGAAAATGTCCTAAGAAATGAAGCAGACAGGAGAAAGGAGAGGCTCCTGTCTCTTTTAAAAAAGAGTTGAGTCTTACTTAAGAGAAGCTTCCTAGAAAGTTCTTAATTTGTATGGTTTCTAAATAAGCAAACTCTTAGCCCCCCCCCCCCCAAAAGTGCATGTGTGGCTCCACCTACTTTAGGTTCATCTTGCCCCTGAAAGTTGTGGCTACACGACAGGCTTTGGCTGCTTTCTGGAACGTCGTTCCGATCCCTTTAAAGGTGGAATCATGACGGAGGCTGCGGGGGAAGAAGGCGGGAGCCGAGGGCTGAAGAGTCTCGGTTGACATAGTAACTCTTCAGCTCTGTCTCCCTTGCTCTCAGCTCTCAGGTTCCGCTGCCACCCCCCGCCCCGCCTGCGCTCGCTCGACCCGGGAGCCCCGGCCGCCTCCTTGAGGGGTCGCCTGGCCGGACGCACCCCAGACAAGGTCCCCTTTGCGACTCGCTGCGTGGTGACTTCTCCCCGGGCCAGCGGGTGAGCCGCTCGCGGAGCTCAGCTCGCAGGGCGTCTGCGCTCCTCGCCTCACCCTCGCCCCCTGAGCACCAGTCTGCCGCGGGCCAGTCCGGCAGGTGACGCGGACCCCTCCGCACCGGGTCCCCGCTGGAACTGCCGAGGCGTCTCCCCCAGGAGCTGGATCCCAGCCAGTCGGGCGTTCCCGCCATGAGCCAGAGCCCAGCGTTCCGGCCCGGGAGGGGAGGCTCTCCCGGGGTGGCTAGCCGGGACCGCGCGCGGCGCAACGAGAGCCAAGACTATCTGCTCATGGACTCGGATCTGGGAGACGACGGCTGTCCGCAGCCCTCCCTGCCTCCCTACGGCTACTACCCTTGCTTGTGAGTGCGGGCGCTGCGGGCAGGCCGGGGGTGCTGCCGGCGGGAAGTGTGCGCTCGCCGGAGAAGACCCGGAGCTCCGCGCGCGTCTCCGCACGCGTCCGCCTTCCCAGGGCCGCGCGGGCCGGGCTGAGACCCGAGTGAGCGGAGGGCGCGCGCGGATCTAAGGTTTGCTCCGGGAGAGCACGCACGGGTAGGTTTTCCCAAGAGAGTGGGACCGTGGGGTACCGACGCCACTACAGGTGATAGGTGTCTGTCGGTTTCTTTAGTCCCAAATAATTGGGCGCTCTCAAAGAGACCCTGTGTCGCTGCGTCAAAGGCATGGTCTGGGCGGGGGACTGATTCAAATTTGCGTCCCCAGTGACTCTTAGCATCTGTGGGAGGGATGACCAGAACTCTCGGTCCTGGGCGCAGCTCTGCGCTCCTGCCGGGGTAACTCGAGAACCTGCGCGCCCGCCCTCTGCACACTCCCGGCCGTAGCCCTTCAGGTGGTGCGCACAGGTCCTCAGCTACCAGACGGCAGCAAAGTTCGAAGCTGCGCGTGGGAGGCGGTGCACTTACCCCAGGCATCCTCTCCCCAGCCTCCGGTTCTCCGGGTTAAGTAGGAGAAATAGAATCTCTAGGCTTTCCCACCTATAGCGCGAAGCTTTTATCAAGGGCGTTCGGGGGAGGCGAGCCTGTTACAGGTGCGGGCCGGAAATTGATAATTGTAGAAGCCGAAGAAGGTCGTCTGCTGTGGACCCTGAGTGACTACGAGATTTTATTTAAGAATCTGGAGTTTCTTTTTTGGCGGGGGATGGGTGGCAGGGTCAAGCAGAGGACGGAATGAGGAAGTCTCCCCTCCCCCACACGCCTGGGACCACAAGTGCAGCTGGCAGATAGCGTGTCTGCCTCTTTGCTCCTTTAGTTGATTGGGCAGTCTGGTTTCTTGACATGTCACATCCATCCGCATGCGGTTTCCCGAGGAAAGCAGTTCTCAGTAGCAGTTCTCTAAGCAGCTGTAGAGGCGGGTGTGTTTGTGTGTGTGTGTGTGTGTGTGTCACTCTCGGGGGATGGGGGGCAGGATGGATGGGTGCACCTTCAGATCATTGGTCAGGGCTGCCCAGAGTCAAGGCCTGCTGTAGATCCCTTTCCCAGTGAGAAGTGAGCCCCGGGACATGGTGCATCTAATTTTTCCCCTAGATAAAAGAAAAAAAAATTGGCACTGGTTCCATTCATCTACGTGCTGTATGGTTTGAAAGCATTTACTGTTACTTATTTTTTCATTTTAAAAAATTAAGATATATTTCACATTTCATAAAATACATCCATTTAAGTTGTACAGTTCAGTGGTGTTTAGTATATGCACAGAGTTGGGGAAACCCTCACCACTATGTTATTCCAGGACATCACCCTCAAAAGAAATCTTGTACTTGATGTTAAATTAGAAAATATTTCTGTGTCTTTTACTACAGAACTTCTCAAATTTTAATGGCCTATGAATTACTTATGGAGCTTGTTAAAGTGCAGATTCTGATTCAGTAGGGTCTAGGTGCAGCCCAAATTTCTGCCTTTCTAACAATCTCTGAGAAGATGTAGAGGCTGCTGGTCTGTGGAGCACACTTTGAGTAGCAAGGAGATATATGCCAAGAAAAAATAAAAATAAATAAATCAATTCTGGATATTCTGAATGCAGCTACTTTCAAATTTGCTTTGAGGGTATGTTTAAAACATAGATGGACTTTTTCATTGATTTAGACTTAAGATCTACCCTTAAGCCTGAGGGTTATGTTTGGTAATGTTACCTGTGGGTAAGTTAAGCAACTTATAAAAGCTATATTGCTTTTTAAAAATTAGACTGTTCCATAGACAAAATCTTTTTTTTTTCTTTTTATCACCTAATCATTCTATAGTCACTTGTTACTGTGTGGGGAAAGTAATTTGATTTTAAACACTTGTGGCTATATGTTAGTAGTGAGAGAGACTAAATAAAACAATAATTGCAAGTTGTCCTGAAAAGTTTCCCCAATGCTTTCTTGAAATGTGGTTTACTGCCTTATTGATTTATCTAGTTTTTACATCATCTACTATTTAGAGAATAAGTATTTTTCTCCCTTTGTTCAGGAATCCTAGATCACTCTTAATGGATAGGACTTGGCAGTAGAGAGATGAACAGAAATATTTTAAGGTGCTTCAATTCTTAATGAGCACCCCCTGTCATGTCAGAGATATGATAGTAAGTTTAAGAGTGAGCCATGTTTCCAAGTAAGACTTTGGTCTTGTCCAAATCTATTATTTCCAAAAGGTTCTTTGTTACTTTTCATCACTATTTACTCTGGCAAGGTTTTTATTTTTTCCAGTTGAATAATGAAGTAACTGAAAAATTTTAACCAATAAACTATAGTACTTCACACCTGTGATGTATGAGAAAGAATGAAAGATAATTATTTCCCTCTGGTAGAGAGTACAAATAAGAGCTTCTATATGCTTTTGACTTGTAATTTAAACAATTGTTTGTATATTTTCCTAGAGTGAGAGGCATAATATTTGTGAAAGTGGCAATCACTAGTATACTTTAGATATGGGTACTGCCATTATCTCAAATCACTGAGATTTTTTTCCCTTGTAAGATAACAGATTTTTGCAAATTGTCAATTCTGCGGGATAAGTTCTATGACTCTTGCTAAAATATTGTCATAGTTCACTTATGTAGAATGATTTTTATATATATTTATGAGGCTTTTACTACTGAAAATTGTGGCAAATTATCTTGTTTGAGAGCAATTAAATATTCTCAGACCTTAAGTGTAAGAAGTAATATTTTGAAGTGGTGCTTAGAAGAAAAAGATTCAATTTCTCCCTTTTTTCAACTTCTAATTGGAAATCAATTAATACAATCTATTTTGATCAGTTTGTAATGATGGTTAGCAAGAAATGTCCATGTCCTAGGAGGATCCCAGGAGTTATATCAGAGAGTTCCTTCATTTAGAACTTAAAAATGTCTCTAGTCCATCCCTTCTGAACATGGAGAAGAATTCTGGACATAAAAAATGTTAAGTGTTTCTAAATTCTCAAGATCTGAAACAGTCCAACTGAAATTTCTGCTTGGAAAAGACTAATTATGAATAATGAAACTGTAAACTAAAGCTCTGGCAAAACAATAGACTGAGATATTCTAAAAAAAAAATTACAGTTACAAACACCTAGCAGTACTGGATAAAATAATCTAAATGATTTTAACGTGGTACCCAATTTTGCAAAAAATAAAAGGGATTACCATTTGCCAAAAGCAAGGAAGTTAAAAGCCAGAGTATATCCTGTGAGCCGATGCTGTGGTTACCCCAGTGATTATGGATCTGGGTGACCAGGAGGTTGGAGTCTAATGTCCATGTGAGATGGAGAAAAGCTAAGGCCTTGGTTCCAGATGAGGCAGAGAGATGGAACTGAGACATCCCTGTCCGCTGCATAAAACCAGGACCCTTATTTTAGTGAAAAGTTAGGCTAGCATAATATGCCATCAGCACAGAGTGAGAACAAGAAACTTTGTTAGTAAGAGGAAAAGGAATCTTCCCCTAAGAATTTCATTCTTTGGGCCTGAACATCATGTGACTCTATTTTTTTTTTTTTTTTTGTGGTATGCAGGCCTCCCTCTGCTGTGGCCTCTCCCGTTGCGGAGCACAGGCTCCGGACGCGCAGGCCCAGCGGCCATGGCTCACGGGCCCAGCCGCTCCGCGGCATGTGGGATCTTCCCAGACCGGGGCGCGAACCCGGTTCCCCTGCATCGGCAGGCAGACGCACAACCACTGCGCCACCAGGGAAGCCCCAGGGAAGCCCCATGTGACTCTATTTTTGCTTTTGTTTTTCACACTACCTAACTGACCTAGAAATCTTCAAGTTGAAAAATACTCCTGAGGCTCCTAGAAGAGTAAAACAGAAAGCCATTCTGAAAGTATACTACCAACTATCTAGACTGCCAAGGATTTTCAAGAAAACAGCAATCCCTGCTAAAGATATGCTCACTATAATACACAACGAAACACACAAGGAAACAATCAACTAAGAACAAAAGTTAGCAGACAGTACAGTCCATGAGGGAGAGTTAACATGAGACATAACAGCAGTATTGGATCCTTAATAATTTGAGATAATATAGCAACATGAAAGAGAACATATAAAATGAGTATGTATAAAATGTTGACAGTATATAAAGAAGTTAAACCCTAACAAAGAATGACTTATTTTTAAAAAACAGACAAATAGAAAACCTGTATGTGAAAAATATAATTTTGAAATAAAAACTCAATGGAAAGGTTAAAAATGCAGATTAGCCATGGTATAATCTTTGGTAATACCTAGAATAAAGAGACATAAATAAATGGAAAATATAAATATTATTGAGTTAAGAAACAAGAAGGTAGGAGTTCCAGAAGGATAAAATATAGAGAATGAGGGAGAGGCAACATTTGAATAGATAATGGGTGATAATTTTCCAGAAGTGATTAATTCTCATGTTTATGAAGTACAAGAATAGTAGTGCGATACAGAAAAATAAACCCATTTAAATGTATTATATTGAAATTGAAGAACACTTAAGATAAGAAATATAAAAATGAACCAAAATATAAGAGATTCAAATGAGTAAGTTTTAAAATTCAAAATAACAAAGTACACTCATAGTTTATTTTGATACCCAGGTTATGCAATGTGTAGCTTATAAGAACTATGGTTTTTCTTTTACATGAAGCATTGTTTACTCTCTAGTTATTAATGTAGTTTTTTATACAAAGTCAGTGCTCCATTGCTGGTAGAATCTCTTTAAACATGGATATGGACAAAAAGGGATTCCAAGGGTCCTTAAATCATGGTCTCAGGAGAAACCCAAAGAGATTCTTAATTGTATACTTTAATTCATATTATGAAACAAAAATGACCTTTTAAAAAAATGTTTTAATGGGTCATGGATCTTTTTAAATTTTTATTGACCTCAGGATGATTTTGGATGAAACCCATCTATGAGCCCTAGGACCCAGACTTTGAACACTTGATTTAAGAGAGGTAACCTAAGGTCAGAGACCACAGATAAATAGATTCCCAAAACATAGCCTTCTTTTCTCCAGGCAAAATAAAATATGCTTGAATTCATTAATGTATTAAAAGGGAATGAAAAATTCAGACTGCAGGCTAGAAAATGTTTTTTGACATTAACTGCTGATAGAATACACGAATCCCTTGAAAAAGATTAGGATTGAAGTTAGAGTATGGACTCAAGCCTATGAATCACATTAAATTTTTATATGCTTGTTATCCCTCCATTATTTTTGCCTCCCTATGTCTGATAAATATGTCTATTCAAACATCCATTTTACTTTTTGCTCACAAATCTTTTTCTACCAGACTGTATACCTCTAGTCCTCATTTCTCTACTTTTAGTGTAGTATCTAGCAAAGAGAAGGTATAAGTTAATTTATTCCTCAACAAAGACATTATCCTCTCATCAATATTTATTCTAATAAGGAATAACGTGATGCCAGCTCTTTACATAAAATAGCATCTGAGTCCTTTAAGGAAGACAGAAGAGTGAATGTCCACATAGAAGGAGATTCCCAGATCTTATATTCCAGCTGCCTGTCCACTTAGATGCACCTTCTTCTGGGGGATCTGTCACTAATTACTATGCCACTACCATGCTGCTCTCCTTTTAGCTCTAGCCCCAGACTCTTCCCTTCAAGTTCCTTCTACTCCCCTGAGATGAGGCTGTATCTTTATCAGTACTTGTCAAATGCTTAGGAATAACCAAAGAGAATTAACAGACAGAGAAAAATCCTGGCTGGCTATAACTGTCTTTCAGCTCATTTGTGGATTCTCCTAAGGACTGACCTTTGCCTAACCCCAAGTTTTATCCAACTGGCAGAGAGTATTCTTCCCTACCCTCCTCAGACCATCCCCAGACAATCTAGCCCTTAATAGTCAGTGTTCCATAAATTGGGAGATTGGGACTGACATATACACACTACTGTACATAAAATAGATAACTAATAATAATCTGCTGTATAGCACAGGGAGCTCCACTCAATACTCTCTAATGGCCTACATGGGAAAAGAATCTTAAAGAAGAAGAGTAGATATATGTATATGTATAACTGATTCACCTTGCTGTACACCTGAAACTAGCACGACATTATAAATCAACTATACTCCAATAAAAATCTTTAAAAAAGTTAAAAAAAAAAAAGTCATTCTTAGCCCAGATGGACAAAGGAATACCACCCTCCTCCCTTTATCCAGTGTAAGATATGTCTCTCAAACTCCATTTCTTTTCCTCGGATCTCCTTCTTTCCTGGATCATTGACATTAGGTTTGTCTACTCTTTTAAGCAGAGATCCTACCACTTACCCACACAGGTATGGCTTCACTCTCTGACCCATAGGGGCAGTTACCTTAGAACACAGCCACTCAGCAGCAGTACAGGGCTTTCCAAGTGAAATCAAGGACTCATTTCCTTATAAGAACACTTATCAAATGAAAAATAAAATCAATCAAATAGAGTATGTGTGATATCATGATTTCTTATGATATCACAAACATATGTAGTGGTTTAGAATTCAGAGGGAATCCTAGTATCTATTATGTCCTTTGAAAAAAAAGAGCTTCTATAACCATAAAGCAAAGACTTGGACCTTGGTTAAGGGTATGAAGTTTGGAAGCTGCTGTGCTAACAGGGGAAAAACAAGTGTAAAAATCACCTTTGGATCTGCTTCCCCTTCTTCATTTAGGAATCAACAACTCCTCCAGCTGCCATTTGGATTAATGCTGTGTCTCTTTTAATTGACCAGTTTCAAGGTCTGTGTTCTGCATGACAGAAACCATCTATTTTGTTTCTAAACCTCCCCTCGCTTGAAATAATCAACATCTGCTGATAACAATTTATTATCATGAAACATCTTTTTTAGGGGTCCAACACCATAGGTTGTGGAGTTATTTCCAGATGTGCTGAAATGCCCACATTTATTCTGTAACATAATGTTTGTTTACCTCTAGGAAGACATTGCATAATTTTTTTTCTCTAGACAGTTATGTTCCTTGAGTTATAAGAAGTAAGTTGACTTCATAAGGCAATTCATCTTTGCCTCTTAGAGAGTAAATCATAAAAGGAAAACATTTTCTTGAGTCCATTCTTGTTTTTCTCCCTCTTTCATAAAAAATGCTAAATGTAATTGGAACCAGTTGGATAAAATTACCGTTTGTGATTGCTCTTTGTTTAGGAAGCTTCTGCTGGCTTTCAGGACATGGAGAAGTGCTCATCTATATGTCAAATTTCAATTAAACGTTGGCATCTAAAACTTGGTATGCTGTTTAAGACCCTTAAGGTATTGGAATGGATTGAATCACATTTCTTATAGAATGTCCTTTTGGAGCAGCATATAGAAATGAATGTCACAAATACCCAAACAACACGTTAGTTGCAGTCTAACTATTCTCACCCTAATTCAGGTAACTCAGCCAGGACAAAGAGGTACTGACTAGAGTTATTTACAGGTCAGTGCAAGTTGCTGTTTCTGTAGAGGACTAATCTAAAGTATTTATGTATATTTTGGGGGACTAACATTTTTTGAATATCTACTCTGTAGCAGGTCCTTTTCTAGTTGTCATACAAATGTAATTTGCTCTTTGGAGCAGCCACTTGGATATTTTTAATGTCCATTTTATAAATGACCGTGCTGAAGTTTAGAGACATTAAGCAATGTTTAGAAAGTTACACAGCTGGAAAGTTGTTGTCAAGTGGACAAAAACCAATACATTTTAGGTAATGCAGGCTGGAACGCATAAACAGAAGGGCTGGCAGGTTGCACAGAGTCCCCTAATCTCCCGGCATCCCATATAATCATGCCTTTGCCCGGCACAGCTGAATATGTGGTGGGTGTCCTTCTGGAGAGCACACTCACTTCCTTCTCCTCTGTCTTTTCATAGGTACTTGAGAAGCCACAGGTTGGCTCTGATCTACGGCACCAAGATTCCTGACCTGTGCTCCTTTTATTTAAGTTATTCTCTGGTGGGGGAAGAAGACAGGAAGAAAGGTTATGAATAGCAGTAATATGTGTGTTTCACTTCTACTTCTTTCTATTGAAATCTTAATCATCCGTGAAGATCAAGCTTTATATTCCACTAATTCATTAATCTGATTATTCATTCATCTTTGTTGACCTTATATGATTTTGTCACATAATAATAAAAATAACAACTAGATTTATTAGGGATTTCTATGTGCTAGGCCCTCCTCTAAGAGCTTTATATGTAACTCATTTAATACTTCCAGCAAATCTCTGTTTTACTGATGTTTTAATGATAAGAAAGAAAAAAGTAAAAAAATACCACGGCAAAGAGAGGTTAAGTGATTTGCCAGGGATTACACAGCCAGTAGTTGACAGAAATGAGAAGAAAGAAAGGAAAGAAAGAAAGATTCTATCACTTATCTAGACACACAGTGAAACTAGGTTTTGAAACACTGCCAATCTTTGTCACCAAAGGAAGACTGTGAATGCATCAAAACTAAGTAATCTGTAAATTACTTACTAATTTTAGCAATGGTCCACAAGCTGATCATGACTCTTTTAAGATTACAAAAGAGGAAGCTTTCTTTTACTCTTGATTTCTATCATGTGGATGAAATTGCTTCTTTGCTATGAAACAGGTTGTATCAGAAAAACTGACCTGACTCAAATGGTAGTGTGAAACTGGATTTCATTGCAGGATTTGCATAATTTTTAAAGCATTTTACATATCTGAAAGTATATATTGCCAGAAATCAATTGCAGCATGGATAGTTATGTTAAGTTTGATTGTCTTTTCAAGGCAGATTTCATGTTTCAGTTACAGAAACTCTGGTTGCAGCACAAAGAACATTTTGTCCTGACATGTATGGGTCAGCACAAAACCCTTGCACAAAACTGGGAAGAGTTCTCTTCATGGGAATTACTAACAAGATTATCTTGAGAATTATAATAGGATTTGGAAATGACATGATTTCTAAAACTCTTTTAAAGATTCTTTTAGGCAGTTTAAACTGTTATAGATAAAACTTATTTTTATTATTACTACGTTAAACTCTCTGAAACAGAATTTTGCATTGAATAGGTTGAAGGGTGGCAGTAGTTGCTATGAAAAGCTGATTCCTGGGCACTGTAAGAATCTTCTCTTCTCCCCAGAAAAATGTGCAGGACCCCTTTTCTTGGAGGGGCATTCAGGGCCAAACACTGTATTTTGTCTTGAAGAATGCATTAATTTCTTTCAACAAATATTCGTTTAGCTCCTTTGATGTGCTTAGCACCATATTTGGGAACCACTGATACTGTATTTCATGGAGTCCAAGGTTGTATCAATTTTAACCTGTCCTGATGTTTTATATGCCTTTGAAAAACAAGAAAAAAAGTGCTGTATCAATTAAATTATACCTTAGATTTTTATATTATAACTATTGAAATAGATCTTTATACTTAATTAGGTATAGTTTTGGGTCATATATAACTCTTACACACATATTTATAAAAAGTCTAAACAAAATAAATTTAGTTAAGGTATTCCTAAAGCTTCTTCATATTCAGAGATGAACTTTCCTGAGTCATTTTCAACTCAAAATTTTTAATGTCTATGTTTCTCCACACGGTCTTGTCCTTTGTGCCAAGAAGACATTGGTGATGCAGCATTTCTTTAAAGAATCCAAAGAACTATGATAGACCAAAAGCTTTCGGTGATAGGCAGTTAAAATGACTTTGCAATTATATAGAGCTAGACTATTTTGACTTAGCAGTTCCTGAATGTTGCTGAACAAATCTGATTCACCATCGTTCCCCATGTATGATCCACTCTCCCCAATACACACATACACATACACACATGTATTTGTTTCTTAGGCTTGAAAGGAATCCTTAGCTACTGTTTCCAGGATTTATTTTCAAGCCACTGTCATCCATTCTGAAACTTTGGAGCCATTGCTTTTAATGCTTGTACATGCACTGCTAAAGGAAAACTGTTATGATAATTACTGACACCCAACTAGCAGCACTGATAAGACGTGTTCTATTCCAGAGAAGTTAAAGTGGGAGAATTATGTATCCTAGAATCAATGAAATTTGGTGTTTGGTGTGCTAGAGTCAGGGTAAATGAAAGAGGAGGTGAGATATGAAAGATTACAAGGCAGACAATACACTTTATTATCTGTTCAGAATTTGAGAAATTTGAACTTTATTCTCTGACTTTAAAACACAGATAAGACTATGCCAGTCTTTGCCTTATTTATATTAGCTTATTTGATCATCACAGCAAACTTGTGTGATGGGTAATATTATTTCTACTTGTAAATGAGGGAGTTCAGAAAGGTTAAGTAACTTGTCTAAGAATTTATGGCTCTCAAAAATCTGAGCCTGTACTTAAACTCCTATTTGACTGTTTTGTTTGTTTGCTTTTGACCTTCACTGTCTGAACTTCTTCCCCTCACTGGAATGGCAGCTTCATGAGGGCAGGGATACAGTCTGTAAACAGTGACTAGCATTTGGTAGGGACTCAATAAATGTTTGCTGGATGAATACAATGTCTTCCTTACACAAAGTGGAAGGCCAGTAGATTGGCCTTATCTCTAAAATTCTTTTCTCTTTGGGCTTCATACAGTTTTGTGAGACTTTGCCTTTAGGATACCATGGTTTCATCTTAGCCTTTTCAGAAATACTACAGTATTGGAGTTTTATATTTTTGCAGCTTAGGTCATTTAATGAATTCTAAGAGCTTTGTGATATATCTGCTTGATCCCTAAAATCGTGCTTGTCAAATATTTTTAAATAATCTAGGAAACAAGAAAATATGAATATAAACCATTTATTTTTTTACATTGTGTTGATAGAACACTCACAGAGATTAGTCTTTTTTGTTTTTACAAAAATGGCAACAGGAAAGGTTCTTGTCTTTTTATTTAAATTAAGTTGAAAAAGTTTGTGAAAACTGAACTTCCTGTGACCAAAGATCATTACATCCTGAGAAGTCTTAAATACTTATATGAAATAATCCAACTTAAAATCGAGAAAGTGAGAAAAGAATGGTTAAGTAAAAATGATTTTAAAATTACATGTTAATGATATTGTAACTTTGATTTGGATCACATTGTGCAGGGCAAAACTTACACATTTAGATGATTTTCATGGTACTCTATCTTCTAGAAATTAGATCAATTATTCTCAAATTGTATTGCAATCCACCTTACGCTCAGACTTAGGCATTATCCCCGCTTTCTTATATGCAAGAATTTGATATACCCTCACTAGAAAATTGCAGTGAGATATTACTAAAGGAATAGTGTTGCACATCGACTGATATAAACACAGAAAAAATCAGCAGTCTCTTGTCTAAACATGTACACTAGATGATGGGGATTAAAAAATATTTTTATCAGTGGTTTGAGAATCTGGCTATATATTAGAATTACCTGGATAATTTTTAAAAAATATAGATTCCCTAATAATTATGAGAGTTCAAATAAATCAGTATTTCTGGGGGTTATGGCCTAGGAATACTATTTTTAAAAAATTTCCCTAGTTGATTCTAATATGTAGTCAGGTTTAGAAACTTATTGTTTCAGCTACTTTAGATTCACTATGAAAACCAGAGTTAGGAACTAAACCTAATTTCAATCAAGAAAACCATTACAGTGTATTCCTCCATGCAAAAATGTGAGATTGAAATTCATTTTTCTACCTAAGATCCAATGATTAGTTATTATCAGATAAATTGAAAAATAGTATCTTTTAATTCAGCAAATTCTCATCAAATACCTGCTATACACAAGATGCTATTTTTGATATATTTTAGGAGCATAAGTGATGAGATAGGAGATATGCTTGATAAGATGTCAGGAGAGTAACATGTTGTTTTATGAGAAAAACTACCTTTCCAGTTTGTTTCTTTAATCAAAACATGATGGGCTTCCCTGGTGGCACAGTGGTTGAGAATCCGCCTGCCGATGCAGGGAACATGGGTTCGTGCCCTGGTCCGGGAAGATCCCATATGCCGCTGAGCGGCTGGGCCCGTGAGCCATGGCCACTGAGCCTGCGTATCCGGAGCCTGTGCTCCGCAACGGGAGAGGCCACAACAGTGAGAGGCCCATGTACCGAATAAAAAAAAACAAAAAAACAAAAAAACAAAAAAACAAAAAACACCATGATGCAATAATTTTAAATTTAAATTAGAGGAGAAAGTAATTTATTTGAATTTTTATCTTAACGTTGATCTTCTTTCTGATTTGAATTATCTGTATTTTCAGAAAATATAGAGGAAATTTGTCCTTTTTAAATCACCCAAGATTTTATGGGGTACAATTTTCCAAAAGGGTGAAAATTTTGCTATTAAAGAAGCTTATTATCACTTAACTGAATTTCTTTTTCTGAATATTATGAGATTTTGTAAAACTTTCTTGAACTTCTGCCTCCAGTGGAATAGATAATCTTGATGGTCATCCTGTTACAAAACAACTAGATTCTGCATAAAATATAATTTATATTTCTGTGCTTGTAGGAAGCAAGGGAAATCTTAACCCAACCCCTGTATGCAAACACGAACATGCACAAGTCATAGGCTTCTATCAGAGCAGCAGTGAACTCTCTTGAAAGGTGGAATTCCATAAATAAGGTGCTAATGTCAGTATAGTGGTTAGGAGACTCTGCCTTGGACCTGGTAATCCTCAATTAATCCTGGTCCTCTGGGTTCTCTACAAATTGATAATCTTTAATTGTGAGTATATATTTAATTTACCTTAGATACACAAGAAAACAGCCATCCTGAGTGGGAGTCAACAGAAATAGCAAGGAAGATATAAAACCCTTAAGGACTTCAATATAAGGATTAAAGTTAAGAACATAAAATTACTTTGTTTGAACTGTATAAAGACATAAAGATGGAATCCCAAAAGTGAACAAGCACAAGAAAACTATCAAAAATGAGCCAGCATATTTCTAAAAAATTTTTATTGGGATATAGTTGATTTACAATGTTGTGTTAGTTTGAAGCAGGTGTACAGAAAAGTGAATCTGTTATATGTATACATATATTGACTTTTTTTAGATTGTTTTCCCATATAGGCCATTAAAGAGTATTCAGTAGAGTTCCCTGTGCTATATAGTAGGTCCTTATTAATAATCTATTTTATATATAATAGTGTGTATTGGTCAATCCCAATCTTCCAGTTTATCCCTCCCCCTTTGCCCCGTGGTAACCATAAGTTTATTTTCTGTACCTGTAACTCTGTTTCTGTTTTGTAGATAAGTTCATTTATAGCCTTTTTTTAGATTGCACATATATATGATATCATATGATATTTGTCTTTCTCTGAGCAAGTGTATTGAAAAAAATGACAAGACAACAATACAGCTTTCAGAAAAAAAAAAAAAACTATTGAAATAAAACTATCAATGGACCAGAGTTATTCATGGAAGATTAAGTGCAGCTAGCAAGAGAATTTTTAATTTGGGAGATAGATACTAAAAAGTTTCTCAAAATGCAATACAGAAAGATAAGAAATGTAAAATATGAGAGAGGTTAAGAGATACAGAGGCTAGAATTGGAAAGACCAGTTTACATATATTCAAAGAACCATAAGCAAAAAAGAAAGGGAATGTAGTTAAGAAACAATTAGAAAAATAATGGCTAAGTTTTTTTCAGAATTGATGAAAGATATGAAGCTACAGAGAAAGGAGCCACAACACATATGAAATAAGATAAATAAAAAGAAATTCACACCTAGATACAAGGAACTGCAACTACATTATAAAAAATTTATTTAAAAAGATCTTATAAGCAGCCAGAGAGAAAAATACAGATTATGTACCAAAGAAAGAGAATTTTCTTCCAGCAAACATCTCAACAGTAAGAATGGAAAGTAGAAGGTAAGAGAATGATATATCCAAAGTCATATTAATATTTTGTACTCAGGAACAGCCCCTTTCAAGAAAGAGTTTGAAATAAAGACATTTTCAGGGAAAAAATATAAGAAGAGTTTATTACCAACATACTTACATGAAAAGAACTTGTAAAGGATATACCATACTTCAGAAAGATGGAAACTTATCCTAGGAGGATGGTCTGTGATATTAAAGGAATGAGAGCAATGAAATTGATAAACACATAGATAACATTAAATAATCATCCTCCTATAATATAGTTATGTCTAATTTGTGTTTTAAAAAAAGGACAGAACTAAAGTACTGAACAATTTCATGTAAACTGGGAGGGAATTTTCAGACTTAAAAAATTCTAAAGTGGGCTTCCCTGGTGGCGCAGTGGTTGAGAGTACACCTGCCGATGCAGGGGATACGGGTTCGTGCCCCAGTCCGGGAAGATCCCACAAGCCGCAGAGCAGCTAGGCCTGTGACCCTTGGCCGCTGAGCCTGCGCGTCCGGAGCCTGTGCTCCACAACAGGAGAGGCCACAATGGTGACAGGCCCGCGTACGGAAAAAAAAAAAAAAAAAAAAAATTCTAAAGTCCTTATGTTGCTTGGAAATGGGTGGGGCTTAAATTAACTACATTGTAAAATTTCAAAGGAAGTCCATACAAGAATAGAAATAGAGGAGAGCAGGCAAGATGGCGGAAGAGTAAGACGCAGAGATCACCTTCCTCCTCACAGATACATCAGAAATACAGCTACACGTGGAACTTCTCCTATAGAACACCCACCGAACGCTGGCAGAAGACCTCAGACCTCACAAAAGGCAAGAAACCCCCCACGTACCTGGGTAGGCAAAAGAAAAAAGAATAAACAGAGACAAAAAATAGGGACAGGACCCGCACCAGTGGGAGGGAGCCGTGAAGGAGGAAAGGTTCCCACTCACTAGAAGCCCCTTCGCGGGCGGAGACTGTGGCTGGCGGCTTCCTGGGGCGTGAGGAGAGGGGATTAAGGGCACTGCGTAAAGGAGCTCTGGAGGCGGGCGCGAGCCGCGGCTGTTGGCGCAGACAGCAGAGGCGGCTGCCGAAGAGGCAAGAGACCTTTTCTTCCCTCTTTGCTTCCTGGTGAGTGAGGAGAGGGGTTTAAGCGCACCGCTTAAAGGAGCTCCAGAGACGGGCACGGAGCTGCCGAAGAGACAAGAGACTTTTTTTTTGACACTTTGTCTCCTGGTGCGAGAGGAGAGGGGATTAAGCGCACCGCTTAAAGGAGCTCCAGAAACGGGCGCGGAGCTGCCGAAGAGACAGGAGGCTTTTTCTTGCCTCTTTGCTTCCTGGGGCGTGAGGAGAGGGGATTAAGGGCACTGCGTAAAGGAGCTCTGGAGGCGGGCGCGAGCCGCGGCTGTTGGCGCAGACAGCAGAGGCGGGCGTGGGACGCTAGGGTTGCTGCTGCTGCCACCAAGAGGCCTGTGTGTGAGCGCAGGTCACTCTCCACACTGCCCCTCCCGGGAGCTCGTGCGGCCCGCCGCTGCCGGGGTCCCGGGATGCAGGGGCAGCTTCCCCGGGAGAACGCGTGGCGCACCTCGGGCAGGTGCAGCGTCACGCCGGCCCCTGCCGCCGCAGGCTCGCCCCGCATCCGTGCCCCTCCCTCCCCCCGGCCTGTGC
>NC_041229.1:31973221-31995449 GCF_002837175.3 Physeter macrocephalus
TATATGTATAACTGATTCACTTTGTTGTAAAGGAGAAACTAACACACTATTGTAAAACAGTTATACCCCAATAAAGATGTTAAAAAAAATAAATAAATAAAAGTGAAGTGCCAAAAAATAAAAAATAAAAAAAAATTAAAAAAGAAGAATAGAAATAGAGTATATAACTGTACAAATCGGAGAGGGAAAATAAAAAGAAATAGGAAAATGAATGGACAGAGAACTGGAAAAAAAAGCAAGCAAGAAAAAAGCCACCTAGAAAAAAAATATAGGATAAATTCAAAGCAAAAGTAAGATGGTAGAAACAAGTTCATATGTATCAGTTAAGATAATAAATATAAACTGACTAAATTCACCAGGAAATATTCCCAGAGATTTAGAGAATAGACTTTTCTTAATCTAGTTATTTTTCATTTACATATGAGACAAACCTGAAAAATAAGGACATGGAAGACTGGGAATCAAGACAGGAACAAAGATGTATCTGGCAAACACAAGGAGAAATATTGGTAGGTATAATAATATCAAATGAAATAAATGTTTTAAAACAAAAATCATTAGTAGGGAAATAGAGGCAACAACAAAATAATAAAAGGTATAATTCATCTTGTGGGTATTGAAGTTAAAAATTTGCATACCCATCATAATGTAGTCTTAAAAATATAAAAGTGAAGATCAAAGGAACTGTAAGAACAACAGTGACAAATCTGTCATCATAGTGGGAAATCTCAATTTTTTATAGGTTGAGCAAATTAAAAAATTTAAGTAAGGGAAACTTGAAAGTAAAATTATCAAACATTATTTATTGGACATATATGGAACCTGGCTGTTTAAATAATATCCACTTTTTCTCAAGCACATGTGAAACATTAAAATTTGTTGAGATAACTTTATGGTCTAACACATATAAATGTTACTAAAGAATATATATCTCATAGAAAGACTATCTGATCATGATACCTTTGAATTAGAGATGAGTAACAAAAATAAACTGTTCCCATCAACTTAAAAATGTATATATATAAATATAAATATATATATATATATATATACACACTCATACACGCACATTTCATGGAGCAAAGAAGAAATCATAATAGAAATTTTAAAATACTTTGAAATAAATTACAATGAAAATAGCAAATTGTAGTAGTGGCAGTAGGATTGGTACTTAACCTTAAATGCTTAAATTAGAGGAAACAAAAGCTAGCAAATATTTTTATTTTGATAATGTTATTTTGTGTGTGTGTTTATTCTCTTCTGTGCTCTCTCTTTTCATAAATTGAACACTTAGCTAATGAATAAAATTAACCTAGTTATTTTTCATTTGAACATGAGAGATACCTGAAAAATAAGGACATGGAATAAAATTTAAAAACAATAAAATAGTGGAGATCAACAAATCCTGAAGTTTATTATTTTCAAAAAAGTATAAAAGGCTAGTGAGACTTATCCAGAAAAGAGAAGTCACAGATAAACAATATTAATCATGAAAAATAGATATATTCGCAGGTAACTGAAAGACTGAAAAAAGTGATAATATGGAATGATAGAACATAATAACAGTTATCAGAGGTTGAAAAGGTATGATAATAGGCCAAATTTATGCCAACAATTTGAAAATTTAAGGCACAATGTTCAATTTTTAGAATAATAGAACATATCAAAATTGACTCAAGAAGATTATATAAAAATCTTCTCATAAAGAAAAGACATGCTCAGAGAGTTTTATAAATAAAACAAATTTCCTAAGGATAGATATCTTCAATCTCACACAAACTCTTATAGGGAAACCACTGTAACCATGATACACAGTCCAAAACGAGTATAAGGAAAGAAAGTTATAAGACAATTTTATTCATCAGCATAAATGTAAAACTTTCTAAACAAAATATTAGTAAACCAAACCCAGCAGTTTAATTCTAAGTAAATAATCTATTTAATTCATCAGATCAATAAATTGAAGGAAAAAAGATAAGGTATATGATCATCTCAATGATAAGTGAAAAAGCATTTGATGAATTTCGGTATTAATTCACAGTAAAGCTCAATAAAATAGGAATATCCCCACATCTACATGAAAATATTCTGACATTTCTTTTAAAATTCAAGAGCAAGGCATTGATAACCACATCACTGCTTCTATAGTGTGTCCTGGAACCTTAATAAGCACAGAAGAAAAGAGAAAGAAGTAAAAATGATAGGTTTATAAAGGAAGAAATAAAACTGCCATTATTATAGAAGTATTGTAGCATTATTTATAATAGCTAAATCAACCTAGGTGTTCATCAGTGAATGAATGGATAATGAAGATGTGGTGTATATGTTTAATGGAATATTATTTGGCATGAGAAAGAAAGAAATCCTGTCATTTGCAACAAGAGGATGGACCTTGAGGGCACTATGCTAAGTAAAATAAGCCAGGGAAAGACAAATATTGTACTGGTATCACTTATATGTGGACTCTAAAAAAAAAAAATCAAAATTATAGAAACAGTAGAAAAGAGGTTGCCACAGGATAGGGGGTGGGGAAATAGGGAGAGGTTGGTAAAAGGGTACAAACTTTCAGCTATAAGATGAAAAAAGTCTGAGTCTGAGAATCCAGTGTAACATGGTGACTATAGTTGATAACATTGTATTGTATAATTGAAATTTGCTAAGAGAATAGAATTTAAATATTCTTATCAAGAAAAAGTAAAGATAAATATGTAAATATGTGATGTGATGGATATGTTAATTAACTAGATGAGGGGAATCCCTTCACAATACATATGTATATCAAATCATCATGGTGTACACTTTAAATATCTTATAATTTTATATGTCAGTTATACCACAATAAAGCTGAAATAACAACAAAAAACCCCTGCCATTATTAGCATAAGATTGCCTGCATAGTAAAGCCCCCAAATTCTGCAGACACATATTACAAATAATAAGAGAGTTTAACACATTGTTCTAGATCAACATATAAAATCAACTACATTCATTTATATTAGCAATGGGCTGTTAGAAATTACAAAAATTACTATTCACTGAAAAAACAATACTTAAGACTTCGGTCATAAATCTAGCCAAAAATGTGTATGCTTTAATGGAATAAAATTTAAAATTATACTGAAAGATAAAAGGTTGTTCATGTAAATGCAAATATACTAAACCATCTTCACACATATTAAAACTTGATATTTTAATGATGTCAGCTTTTTTCCCAAATTAATCTATAAATTAACTATAATTTCAATGAAAATTGCAAGATTTTTTCTTTCCAGAAGATTGACAAGTTGATTCTAATATTTATATATATGTGCAAAGAACCAAATTATAGCCAATGTCCTGAAGAAGAATCATCTGGAGGGACTTATCAAATATCAGAATACATATTAAGGTTTTAATAATTAAGCTGGTATGACATTCCTGTGATAATAGACTAATTGATTGAATTAAATTTATATGAAAGAGGTGGTGGGGCAGATCAATGAGGAGAAAGCTGATTTTTCATTAAATAGTGATAGAGAAATTAGATATCCATATGGGGGTAAAAAAGCAGAAGTTGGATCTCTACATCACGTCCTACAACAAAAATCCACTACAGATGAATTTTTAGAAAGAAAACATCTGTCTTTGTTTTTGTCTAAAAATTTTAATGACTTGGGGTAGAAAAAGATTCTTATGGCACACAAAACAATCACAAAACATAACTCATAAAATTAATAAATTTAATCTATAAAAATTAAGAAACTCTGCTTACCAAAAGATACCATAAATAGAAAAGGAAGACAAGATTACAGACTGGAAAAAGATACTGACAGCATATAAAATACTTGACAATATATAAATTCTCTGAAAAATGGGCAAAGACACACACAGCTTTCTCACAGCAGCAGAAACACAAATGACCAATAATCATCCTTAGTCATATTAATAATCTGGAAAATGCCAAAACAATCACAAAGAGATACCATTTGACATCCACTAAATTGGCAAAAAATAAATGAGCTCGATAATATTAAGTACCTATGATGATGTAGATCAATGAAACCCTATACCCAGCGTGTAGGAGTATACATCAAAGGGAAACAACCTTGTTAGAAAAAGAATTTGGCAAAACTTAGTAAAGGGGAAGATGAGAATACCATATAACCCAACAATTTCACTCCTTGGCATATACCTAAAGCAGTGGTCTTAATGTTGTTCGTGTTGGTTACCCTAAAAGAATGTTAACATCTGAAAGTTTTCATCATAAGTTTAAATAGTTGCAAAGAATGTAATTGCCAGTATATTGTGAAATTAATGTTTATAAATAAAATGGATCCATTACTTTTAAAATTGTATTTTCATCACCATTATTTTAAAAATATATACGTTCTCATCACCATTAATTTAAAAATATATACATTCTTTAATTAAAAATTTTTACTTCCTTTTACTTGAAATCATACTTTTACATAACTTAACCATCATGTCACAACATATTTTTTGAAGGCTTTTTATTGATGATCCTATAAAAGTTTCCTGAAACAAAAGAAAATCTATGCAAAAATTTTAAATTAAAAAAATTATTCTGAGTTATTATTACAATTAGTAATTACAACAACAACAATAATAGCTAACACAGACAGCATTTCCTATGTGCCAGGTACAATTCTAAACATTTTTTACATGTATTAACATATATAATTTAATTTACAGCTTTTATGTATATCATTTAATGCTTACAGTAATCATAAAAGGAACTTATCATCTGCACTTTACAGATGAGGAATTTGAGGCACAGAGAGATTAAGAGATTAAGTAACTTTCTCAAAATTTCACAGCTAGTTAAGTCGTGGGTTCAGGATTGGATTCTAGACATCTTGGCTCCAGTTTTCAGATTTTTTTTTGATCAAAACTTCATATATTTTGATCAGTACTATTACAGTTTATTTTTTGTTTACTAATGGCTAGAAATGCATCTCCTAAAAAGATGAATGGGGACACTTTTGGTGCCCTAATTAAAAGAGGCTTAGTTTGAACTTTGGGGCATTTATTTAATGTTCAAGAAGACTTTACACCTTAGGGCAATGCCAAGAATGAGTGAGAGTTGTGCTTTTCCTTTGCAAAGTGGGAGAGGGGAGATTGTGGAATGAGCGGTGGGAAAGATGAATCAATATGACTAATTGACTACAAGAATATTCTCAGGGAAATCTAAGGGAATTTTAGAAAAGAGTACAAATAGATATGGAGGATTTGAAAATAGATTTCAGTAAAACTATTTCTGTCCTTGCACCTTTTGCAGAGTTGTATGCTCCATGGGTAGGAGTGCTCCAGTTTAAAGACACAAGCCCTAGATCAGAGCTTCTCAAAGTGCATGCCCAGCATCACCCTGCAACTTGTTAGGAATCCAGATCATCAGGCCTTACTCCAGACTGACTGAATCAGAAACTGAGGGTGGAGTCCAGTAGCCCTTGTGGTTTTTAATTTTTATTTTTTTAATGTGCAGCCTGACTTTGGACCATTGTTCTAATTGCCATAGACTCTACACAGCTCTCAGGGCATGATGCTATTTTGTGCTATTGTTATGATTTCATCCAGTTGAAAGCATCACCATTGTAAGATAAAGTCCAATTTTAAAGATCTTAAAATGTAAATGAAATGGGTGTCTTTGATTGAATGAAGTATTGCCTTGACTTGCCTTGCCAGAAGATTTGTCCTATGTGAAGGAAAGAATTGTGGCTTCCTCCCCACTGTGTTCCTCTCACCCTTCAGTACTTAGTTATGTGGGAGGTGTTGAGTAAAGACTTGCACATCAATATTAGGCTGCTTTGTTTATTAATGTTCTCTGGTTTCTTACTTTTCTCTTCCCTTTTCTGCCCGGACAAGAGCCTCATCCTAGGAAATAGTAGATGCTCAATAAACATTTGTGGATTCATTGACCGATTATGAAAGGAGCCGTAGGCTGGGTCAGGAATTGGAGTCAAGTAGGAATTGAGAACTTGGTGGTGTCTTTGCTATGGAAGAAGGGAAATAGCCACTGCTTCTATTCCTGGACAGTGAGAAAGGGGACAGTATCCTTTGCTGTGAGAAATATTGGGTTAGAGTCAAGAGAGAAGTCTCTGATTGACCAGTATTTGTCTCTCCATTATCTGAACTCATGCTGTTTGACTTTTTTCCCCTTGTATCTTCACTAGTGTATAATCTCAGTGAATGAGGGACTTGGAGACCCTTTCTACTATATTCCTAGTGCCTAGAATGGCACCTCTCTCATAGTAGACAATCAATCAATATGTTTCGAATAAACAATTGAATAATGTGTCAACTGAAATTTACTAAAGCCTGAAAGGAGTTTTGATGTGTGGAAAATTGTTTACAGTAGTTAATGTTTTAATTTTATTAATTTACGTTGAGTTGCAAAATTTAAACCCTAGTGTTTCTCAAGCTTTTATTTTTTAAAATATTTATTTATTGTTATAATTGACATATAATATATTAGCTTCAAGTGTACAACATGATTTGATACGTATATATATTACAAAAGGATCACAGTAAGTCTAGTTAACATCCATCACCACAGTTACAAATCTTTTTTTCTTAAAAATCTATTTTTTTTAGTAACTTTCAAATATATAATACAGTATTATTGACTATAGTCACCGTGCTGCATATCACATCCTCAGGACCTATTTATTTTAGAACTGGAAGTTGGTACCTTTTGATCCACTTCACCCATTTGCCCACCCCTCACCCCTCTCCAGTGGCAACCACCCGTCTGTTCTCTGTTGCTACGAGTTTGGTTTTTGTTTTTGTTTTTGTTTTTGATTCTACTTATAAGTGCAGTAGCCTGTGTTTTAACAAGCTCTGCAGGTGATTCTAATACATGCTATATTTTGAGAGCTACTACACAAGAGAAAATTTACCCATGTGCCCCAGAATATACGTACAGGAATGTTTGAAACATTGTTTCTAATATTGAACAATTATGCAACATTACTGAGAAGAAATTGTAGGCTGCCTGTAGGCCTGCCAAGTTTGAAAACAAATTAACATCAGAGGGTATTAGCAGAGCAGAACCACTCAATTTCCCTCACATTAGATTACTGATGGGGGTGTAGGGTGCAGGGGAGTTCCTTGGACCCTGGCAGTGTGTGCCTGGATAGACATTCTCCATTTCTATAGCTCCATTCAGTAAACAGTATATGTTTGCCCTCTTTTCTCAGGCCAGGCCACCTTTTCCTTACTCTAAATGTACAAGTAGAAAGTGGAGTAAAGTAGGTAAATACTTAATATGAACCTAGCAGGGCATCCCTAGGCAAAAGCGTGAAGAGGCCTGATCTGCTCTCACCTTCGCTCTCCATCCTCTCCACGCTCACCTCCTCCTAGGCTCTGCTTCGCTTACTCAGTTATTCCAGAACCTGTCTCTCCTCCCATCCTGTCCTTATCTCTCCTCCTCCCTCCAGCTTCATTTCCATATATCTCATCTTCACCAACCTCCCTCCATTCATATTTGACTTTTAAAATTCATTAATTCAACAAATGTGTGATGAACACCTGTTATGAAGTGAACTGTGTACTAGGAACAAGAAATTTAAAAAGGTGAACGAGACACACATGATGCTGGCTATGGAGTTGAGATTTTAGTTACGGAGATAACCAATTATCAGCTTTAAAATTCTGTAATGTTTTCCTATCGAAAGTCTAATTACCCTTCCATTCTCCTTACAATTAATTTTCCTGATACATCAGCACCCCTTGTAGGCACATGGGGACAAACAGAGGCATCGCAGTATCCTCTGCATTACATACAGCATCTGGTCCAGATGAAACCCTCACTCCATGTTTAACGACTTCTTGACTCAACACGTTCTTGTCCTTATTCCATTCCATTCCCTTATTCCATTCCAATCTCTGTTGTACTACTATTATTATTATTATTATTATTATCAGTTTCTAACACAGTACTGTGGAATAGAACTTTCTGCAGTGGTGGAAGAGTTCTATATCTGCCCTGTCCAATATGTCAGCCACTGGTATTGAGGTCTTAAAATGTGATTAGTGCAACTGAGAAACTGAATTTTTAGCTTTATTTAATTTTAGTTCATTTGAATTAAAACTTAAATTGCTACATGTGGCTAGAGGCTACCATATTGGACAGTGCTCTTCCAACACCTTTACACAGGTTAGTTTTCCAGATTCCTGGCTGAGGACACTTTAATAAAAAACATGCTATGTGAGAGGCATTGTCTTAAGCATTTTACACCTCTTAGTTCATTTAAACCTCACTATAACCCTATGAGGTAGGGTTTAATGGACATCCTTGCAGTTTAAGATGACACGTTTAAAATAAAATTCTCTCGTAATGATGACTTGAACCGTGCCACTCAGTGGAAGAATCAACAGAACATGTAGGATCTTATTTGGAATTGACCTTCTTTAATTTTGTTCCTATTTATTTACTTATTTATTTTTTTGCGGTACGCGGGCCTCTCACTGTTGTGGCCTCTCCCGTTGCGGGGCACGGGCTCCGGACGCGCAGGCTCAGCGTCCATGGCTCACGGGCCTAGCCGCTCCGCGGCATGTGGGATCTCCCCGGACCGGGGCACGAACCCCCGTCCCCTGTATCGGCAGGCGGACTCCCAACCACTGCGCCACCAGGGAAGCCCCCCTATTTATTTTTAAATTTTCTTTTTGTTTCATTGGAAAGATAATCTCAGGTTCAAGCAAGTTTTACAAGTTGTTTTGTTGTCATAAAACTGAATGTGTACACAAAAAGGTGGTGTTTTTGTTTACATAGATTTTTTTATGAAGTTATTGTCGATGTGACCTTTTCACAACCACTCAAGTGGAGTCTTTTATCATAAATACCCAGAAGGCACAGCCTATTTTTATTTTTCCTCTGAGCCACCTCAGATGCTCAGCACATCCCAGCCCATCCTCTCCTTGCCTCTCCTTCAGGACCCACACCTACTCCCCCCTCCACACCCGTGGTCACACAGCGTACCCTGCAGGCTCCAACTGCACCAAATTTACCTTTCCCAGAGACCACACCTCCACCCACTGTTATCCCTGTATAGATTAGGAAATATAAGCCGACACGTCTAAAGTAACTTTCCCAAAGTCACACATAGGTAATTGTCAGACCTGGGATTCAAACCCAAGCAGTCTGACTCCAGAGTCTATATTCTAAATCCTTACTCTGTACCCTCTAGTAAGATATTTTTAATACCCACTTCCAATATCATAATCCAAAGAGTCAAAAACAAGGACAAGGCACATTTCTTACTACATTTCAACTCAAAATAGTAGGTAGCTACCTACATACGGGTATGAATTGCTTTATTTTATTATGCAAACTAGGATTTTTGGTAGGAATATCTGGGACAAAATTTAAGCCACTTATTCTAAAATTTCAGGTTGTACAGAAAGAAGCATTTTCATGAAAGGAGTAAAAAGGAAAGAGAATAGAGAAAGAATTTTAAAACACATGATTTGCAAAGGGATTTGCCCTGGCAACATTTTGGGACTCAGGATGAAGTCATAGCTTCTTGAACTTAGGGAGTGCCCCAAAATGATTACTAAATATATGACGGCTCATTCACATCCTAACGTCCCTTGAAATTGGGTGATTTCCTCTGGTTTCTTCCCTTCCTCTTTGTACCTTTTCCTTTTTCAGTTCTTTATATTTTAATTTCTTACTTTTCTTCCTCTTCTATGACCTGACCTATCCATTTTCAGGAGGGTTAGAGGAGAAAGAGAAGTCAGAATTAGGAACCACTCATAGTCCAAGCAGATTTGGAATTTTAGTTATCTCAAAATGTTTATTTCACCACAGGTTCACTTCACTCATCTTGGCAACTGAGGCCATCTTTTTCTGATGTTATGGTATATCTTAGACATTTGTGAGGTGTGCCCCAGGCAACTCATTAATAGCGAGAGTTAAAGGACCAACATCTCAAAGGAATTTGCTTTTTTAAAAAATTAAATTTTAGGGGACTTAAGGTAATCCCTAGAATCCTCTGGTATTGACATTCCTTTTCATATGTTTTCCTGAGTGGAAGAGAGAGAGGAGTGAGGCTTGTGTATAACCCAGCCTGTACCATCTATATCCAGTCCAAGGAAGCTTCTCTCCCTTTTGATATCCACCAGCTCAGATGTAGAGTGGAAGGATAAAGGGATGAGAGCCACTGATCTCGAATGTACTCAAGAGTCTGCATGAAAGTTAAAAGAAAAAAAGGGGGGTGGTGGTTCTGAGTAAGCAAAAGAGTTAACATGAAGCTCATGCATTTATGAGTGCTCATCCGAACCTAAATGAAAGACATATTGCATGTATTTGTAGTGAGTTTGATCCTTTACTTTTAGCCTATGGTGTATCAGAAACAACAAATGAGAAGGGGGAGACAGCACTTGAGACTTCTTACTTTTCTGTCAATTACTTTCAATTTGCCTAACAGGTTCATATCAAAAAAGATGAGTTACTCAAATAGAATATTATTAGTGTAGGAGGAAAAGTCCCACTTATAGCATTGATATTTTATTGGCAGCATGGTTTAATCGTTGACATTTATAATGCTATCTTTGAGTCATCAAAAGAAACTTAAATTGAGCATTCTGAACATAATTTAAGAAAGGGGAGATGTATGCAATTCATTTTAGAAAGATTTTAAATCTAACATAGCTAACAAAAATGTTCATGCTATACGACGTGGGTGTAAACTGTAACGTTCCCTTATGTGGATTAGTTTGTTGACGCCAATCAAATGCAATCTGAGGCCTTACTATGGGACAACTCGATATACTGGCTTCTACAGACTGACTTCCTCCTTCCTTCTCCAACATCATCTCTCCTCACCTTCTTCCCAAATTTTGTGCTCTCACAATAAATGTACTGATACTTTTGACTGCTGTGCCTTTCTTTAGACTATCCACTCTGCCTAAATTACCCTTGTCTCCTTTCTTATCAGGCACACCCCTTCAGAGGCTCCTTCCCTGAACCCTCCTCTCCACTCCAGGCTGGAGTTGCTTCACCTCAGAGCTTTTGGCATGTTCTGAGCAGATCTCTTTCATTCCTTTTACAACACCATAGTTCAGTGATTCATTCCTGCATCTGCTGTATGGGACTTTCGGGTATTCAAGGGCAGGGGCTAGGGCTTAGTTATTACTTGCTAGTTGCAGAACAGTGTGTCATATACAATATCTAAAAATATCTGAGGCATGGAAGGCTGGTTGAATGAATCAATCTTGCCAACTCAAATGTCTAGACAAGTCATGAAAAGAAATAAAGCAAGTCTGAAATAAAGGCTGGGGGTGTTGGGGATGTAGCAACCTTGAGAAGATACCCTATGTAAAAATGGCAGTCTCCACTTAGCCCTGGTCAATTCCTACCATGAGGCACTAGAGGTCTGTGTTCCTAGATCCCCTTTAAAGAGAAGGCAGAAGTAAGATTTTATATGTGAAATGTCCTGGTTTTTAAAACATCAAATGGTCCAAAAGGACTATAGATCAGATCTAACTCCCAGACTGACAACTTTTAAAGATTTAGAATGAATAAAAGGTCCATTTCCATGAAACCTTAATTAGAGGTTGAATAAATTTTGCTTGCTAATATACCACTATAATGAAACCTACCACTCTATTGATCAAAAAATAAAGAATGTTATTATATCTTGGTGGCATATAGGTTTTAATTTTTATTTCTCAACTTGGACTTACAGATGTTACTTTTCCACAAGATGGCTAGATGTTGCTTTGAAAAAGAACTGTAAAAAAAAGAGTGAATTGATGCTTTTAGAGAAATAAATCTTGAAAAATCACTGTAATAAAAATACCTCCAAATTATCAAGAAATTCTGTTAACTCCCTGGTAAAAAACAGTTCACCTTTACTTAAAGGTACATTCATGACATTACAATTATTAAGTTTTATTTACTCTGTTAAAATCTATAAAGATAATTTCATGGAAAACCACTCTCTAGGGAATAACTGGGCTAGTGCTCCTCAAAGTTTTATGAATAAAATTTTATTTATACAAAATTTTCTACATTTTATATCTCCAACCAACCACAGGAAAAAAAAATGGCTGGTTCTCATAGAAATCTGGTACAGCCCACTGTAAGCACAAATATTCTTTGACATCTGTTTTACATTAAAAGTTTGCACCTTATTCCATAATGTTCCCATGTTTATCTGAAAATAGCTTTCCACCACCCGTTCTTCCAAAAGGATGTAATATGTTTATCTATAGCTTTGTGTGCTGTTAGGTCTTGTCACATGCTCAGTAGTACTCATACAGGATGGGGGAAAGCCAATGATTCACATCGGTGACTATGAGGAAAAAAATGTCAACTCAACCCCTTCCCAAACTCGGACCATGAGCAAATACACTGAGCACACAGGAACTTCCTAGACAGGAAAAGGTAGTTAGGGGAGCCAAGAGGAAGCCTTTCTAAAATAATAGAATAAAAGGAAGGTCCCTTTCAGCACGGTAAAAGAGTAGGATGCAATATGGCAATTTTGAAGAGAGAGGTATTTGGAATGGAAGAAATAAGATGGAGCCGCCCATATGTTCCATGACCAGTTGACACCAAGCATAAAGCATCCTGCTTTGAAGAATAGGTGAAGAAAGCTGATTTCGCCAACAAGAGAGTCAGTTGTATCACCTAGTGAATACACACTCCACGTCCATACCAGTCACAGAGAAAGAACTCGAAAGCCTGAACTCTCCTGTCCTCTGTGGCATCTCTACATCCTAGCACAGGGCTTGTCACAGTGAGGGCTCAGTGAATATCAGGTCACACTGTGCTAGCACTGAAAATCATAAGCAGTAGGAAACGAGAGGGAGTAAACACTAATGCAGCCTGAAGCAACTAAATATGTGGAATAGAATCTTTGTAACCTGTTTTAAGACTGAAGTACAGAGAACAAGACAAACTTAGGACAGTGAGGGGACAGAGCCGGAGGACTAGTGCCCACACCTAGGGTAAAGAAATAGGACTGGGATCTCTTGAAGGAATATCCAGTTCTGATAGCTGGGCCAGCTGCTATCTGTCTGAGTTTGGAGATTAAAATAAATTTCTTTAATTTTTAGTTAACAAGTAATTTTTTTGATTGGTTGTATTTCATTTTGGTTTTAAATTTTTCATCACTGTTTGGGTGAGATCAAAAAAGGATGCAGTGAGACAAATAACTTGTCTTTCTTGTTGCCTGGTCCTGGGCAGCTACCAGCTGAAATTGACCAGGGCACAGAGGTTACTTAGAGGTCAGTTTCTCTCCTTGTAGCCAGGAAGACCCCCATATACTCAATCCATATATACTTCATACTTAGAGTCATACAGGCATGGGAAACATGAAGGATTCCAGCATACTCAGGCTGTTGCTTATTCTCTTAATAGGTTAACTATCCATTGTTGCTCAACTTTCAGATAAACTTAGGTGTCTAGTTAATATACTAAGCATAAAATAAATACAAATGAAAGCTTAAAAACATGAATATATGCAAATCAAAACTTTTTTTGTACAGCTTCTCTGAAACTGACCCCTCAATAATAATTTAAAAAAGAAGTAAAAAGGAACAATTTTCACTTTCAGTTCTTCCTGTTGAAATGACAGTACATGGTCTCATACATCCTTTCCATTGCATATACTGGTCTGTCTGCCTGATATACAAACTGTCTTCCTTCCTCTTCACTTAGAGAACCTCTTTCCATCTTATCAATGTACTTTAAAATCACCTCCCTGTGAATTCAGCTCCAACTCAGGCTGACTTCAGTGTGTCTGTTTCTGTATTTTCATATTCATTCTATAAACTTCTAGTGTAGCATTTAAACCAAATATGAAAAATGCTCACATGAACATTTCTCCCACTGAAGTATGAACACTTACAACAGCTTCCAGGACAGAGCAGAAGTTTACAAAATACTTCTTGTTTACAAGTGTATTATTTTCCTTTGTGTACATCCTTTTACTATGGGCTTCACATTTGGAACATGACAAATGTTAAGTGAATTTCTGTGGAGAGAACGAAGTATGGGTGTATTTACTCTTCTAGAACTAACTATGGGAGCCAAAGAAGACATGAATACAATAAAGGAACTTTTTGATACATATATGATAGAATATTTTATAATTCTTAGTGGACTTGATACAATGTATGCTGAGATCTCAGCAGGAGAGCTGTTTGAGAAGGGAAAGCTGGAAACTATTAGGAACACGGTCTAGGTTGATTCTAAAGTTTTGATTAGAAGTCTCGATTACAATGTCCAAAGGCATGGGACCAAATTACTTGGTTTAGGTGAACATTGGCATCCAAAAGGATCTGTTCTAACAAGTGGGTGAGACAGCAGGAGTCAACTGGTGGTGAGACATTTAGATTCATCCTATAGCGTCAGCTTAATTATTATTATTATTTTTTTAATGTATTTATTTATTTTATTTTTGGCTGCATTGGGTCTTCGTTGCTGCATGCGGCCTTTCTCTAGTTGCTGCGAGCGGGGGCTACTCTTCGTTGCGGCACACGGGCTTCTCATTGCCGTGGCTTCTCTTGTTGCGGAGCATGGGCTCTAGGCGTGCGGGCTTCAATAGTTGTGGCATGTGGGCTCAGTAGTTGTGGCTCGCGGACTCTAGAGTGCAGCCTCAGCAGTTGTGGCGCATGAGCTTATTTGCCCCGCGGCATGTGGGATCTTCCCAGACCAGGGCTCGAACCCATGTCCCCTGCATTGGCAGGCGGATTCTTAACCACTGCGCCACCAGGGAAGTACCTTAATTATTTTTTATTCATCCAATTTGATATGAGATACCAACTCTAAAAAAGATTCAAGGAGAGGATTACAAAGTCCAGTTGGGGAGAAACATAAGAACAAAAAAAGGCTGTATTAGGGTTGGCAAATGTGGAATAGGTTATAGGGAAGAGTAAAGCTCAGGGGGAATTTGGTTTCTGTACCAGGCCTGTTTCAATTCTTAACTTCACAGGCTAGAGTAATTGCACTGGTCAAGACTAGCTCAGGTTCATGGTCTTGAGCACCAGCTGTTGAGTCAGGCATGGAAAGTAGAGACTAACTGCATTTTTTTTTATTACATTCCACCCCATAGCTCTTATCTTACTTCCCATTAATACCCTACTTCCTGTTTTCTGCAAAACCAGACTTTAAGGAAGCTTCTCTTTTCACATTAACTGAATACAACTTAGTTTCTTCTCCATTTTCAGGGAAAAAAAAATGATTTCCCAGTCCTTATATTTTCATTTCATTTCTGCCACTTGAAGCAGAAAACCACACTGGATAAAGTCCAACAATATTTGTAACTATAATTCTTGTTCACGCAATAACGTTTACACATATGTTTTTCTAGGCACTGCCTAGAACCCAGAATTAGACCTGATCCTCATTTATTGCGGAAAGATAAATACTCAGTACTAATACAACATAATAATGTAGGAATTGTAGAGGAAATATGCAGAGTTTGAGACACATAAGCAATTAGACAGAATTTTAAAAAATTGAGTAATCTGATAGCTAAGACAATTTCTTTTAGAATTTGTGGTTGGAGTATTGACCACTGCTCTCTTTTTGTTTGGGGCAACAAATAAACAAACCTAAATGGAAAGAAGAGAAGATGTCTCAAAAGCAAAACTTGAAGTTTCTGGCTCACTGCCTTAGCTTCTGTTTTGTGCCAGAATGTATTGACTAAAGTTTTATTATTTCGTCCAAATGTTTCCTGGACCATTTTGGTTCTTGATATATAAACCACCAAGAGAGAAGGTGACAAAAATATTTAGAGAGAAGTAATTTTGGAAAATTCTGCCTCATGTGGCTTTATTATTATTTTTTCAAGTTTAGGTCATTTTGTGTTTCAAATATGAATTATGTTGATTTCTCTTTATCATCTATTTCTTTTGTCTCTTACAGCAAGGGGTAGCTAGCTGCACATTGGAAAATGTGCAGTGAGTGACCCTGGCTTCATTTAGTTAAAGGCAATCAAAACCAACTAAGTCCTGCAAATACTTTATAAATTGTAAGTAAATTGCATGATCTTACTGATGTCCAGTACTGCGAAGGGTCTGAGATTTTACTTCACTTGCAAACTTACAAGATAGCCTCTCATAGCTGCATGGATACTGGTAGAAGACACAAACCTCCTGGGTCAGAGATAAAGGACAGTTTATTACCCTAGCAGTAGCAGTGGCCAGAGTATTCTCATTTTTGGATTGGTTCCCCAAGCTGAAGTTTCCACAAGGAGACATGAGAGGTCGAGATGGTGCTGTACTCACAGTGAGTTGCATTACAAGAGGGAAATTCTGAGCTTAGGGAACCTAAATCTTTTGAAATGGTCTATAACCAGGAGTGCCCTTGTGCTCTGGAGAAAGACACCATTTCTGTCTTCCAAGGCTCTTTGCTATTCTAACATCCTTGGAGTTATAGTTTAGAGCAAAGGACAATCATTGCCTCACACATAAAATATGTAGAAACTCTAGACTTATCGGTGAATAATTGGATTTTAGGAGCCTTTTTGAGTCAATAATTGGTAGAGACAATATATTGGGGGAAAAGGTGATTTTAAAATTATTTATAACTACAGAAAATAATTGCAGACTTATGACTATATGAGGAAGTAGTGAAAAGCAATTTAACTTAGGTTTGAAAATGTTGTCAGGTTTTTCTAAATGTTATTTCTCAGGAGAGCAATTTAAATAACATTACTCATTTTTCAATAAGAGAAGTTTTGCTCCCAAAAGAAAAATAGTTTAAATGATCAAATCTAACATATTTTAGGCTTTCTTTTTGATGAACTGTTTATAAAATTTTTTTATTGTCACCCTAAATTGGCCATAAATATAGTTTACTCTAATGCTTTAAAGTTTGTCATGCTTAATGAGTGCCAATTCATGCTATTCAGTTAGTCCTTTTAATTCATTTAGTATTTTCACTGAATGTATTTACTGATTAAATGTTAAATACTCATTTCTAGGACTTTTGAAATCGAACTATTTTTTATATAGAAGTATGCTGACTTGAAAATATGTTCTTATATGAAGAAGCTATTTTCTGATTACTAAAGTGCAGAAGCATTTACTTCAAGAAAACTAGACTGTAGAACCTGACTACTTTGTCCTAAATACTTACATATTTATAGTCATATAACTGCTCTTAATGAAAATGATTGTTTTAACTTTGGCTAATGCAGCACCAAAAATTATGTGTTGCATTTTTAAATCACATGGTTCAATTTATTTTTAATATTACAATCCAATAAAATGTAGGAATCATCTCTTATCCCACAACAATGTTAAGTGAACCTAGTGAACACATAATTTAGCCTGTGTATTATTTTTTAAACAAAAATGAAACATCAACATGGAATATTAAAAAGTACTACATTTGATCCAAACACATTTTTCTAAATTTTGAAAGTTTATACCACCTGCTCTGCATGTATCACATACATTTTTACTTAATCTGTTTGAGTTTTATGATGTTTCACCTTATAAAGTCTCTAACATTTATGTAAACAATAACATAGTATTCAACTGCCCTTTGTCATTTTTTTATTAGTGCTTATGGCATATATTATAAATTTAGCATTTGAAAGTAATTTTTCTTTTTTCTTTTTGTTGCTTAAAAACACTATTCTGGGGGCTTCCCTGGTGGCGCAGTGGTTGAGTCCGCCTGCCAATGCAGGGGATGCGAGTTCGTGCCCCGGTCCAGGAAGTTCCCACATGCCGCGGAGCGGCTGGGCCCGTGAGCCATGGCCGCTGAGCCTGCGCGTCCGGAGCCTGTGCTCCGCAACGGGAGAGGCCACAACCGTGAGAGGCCTGCATACCGCAATAAAAAAACAAAACACTACTCTGTGTTTTAGGGTTATAAAAATTATTATCATTAGTTGCACAAATATTTTCATAACAGCATTAATAGAAATCAAATTAAAATTAAGAAAAAAGTATCAATACATCTGAACTCTAACAAATCAAAATATAATTCTTTTAGTTACCTTCATGTACCTATGCATATATATGTATTATTTTCCATCATAGTATATAACTCTGAACTTTCTAAATGTAATTAGTATTATACCAATTTTTTCACATGTATGATATATATTTTTTATAATAGTTATGTTGAAAGTCACATAAAATTCTACTGAGGAACTTTTTATTAAAGAATTAATTATTATATGATTAATTATTTCCTTATTGTTGGACACTTGTAAGTTGATTCTAAATTTTTGTTCTTATGCATAGTGCTTTTTTTTGTTTGTGTTGTTTTTTTTGCGGTACGCGGGTCTCTCACTGTTGTGGCCTCTCCCATTGCGGAGCACAGGCTCCGGACGCGCAGGTTCAGCATCCATGGCTCACGGGCCTAGCCTCTCCGCGGCATGTGGGATCTTCCCGGACTGGGGCACGAACCCGTGTCCCCTGCATCGGCAGGCGGACTCCCAACCACTGTGCCACCAGGGAAGCCCATGCATAGTGTTTTGAAAACCATCCGACATAACATATTTTTTTCCTTTAGACTTTTTTTTTAGACTAAATTCCAAGAAGGAGAATTCTAAAGCACAAAAACTTAATATATGTTCATGATTCTTAGACCATATTATTAAATTATTTTACAGAAAGGTTTTTCCAATTTCTCTGTCATCAGTAAAAAGGGACGATACAAATTTCACTTCAGTCATATACTTTTGGTGATATCATTCTTTTTATTGCTAATTTAGTATATGAAAAATAATACCACATTTTAGTTTTAATTTGCTTTTATTTATTAGTTGATTGACTGTTTTTCCAAATTTGCTTGGCTTGTAGTATTTTATAATGTGTGAATTGTATTTCATGAATATTGTCTATGTACTTATTATAGTCATTATTATTCTCCTCAAAATTTTATATAACCTCTTTTCAAAATATAGTAACTAACCCTTTGCTGTCTTATTCAGTATAGGGTTTTTCTTTCTACCACTTTCTTTTTACTGAATTTATTTTATTATAAACATTTAAAACTTTCTTTTCATTATGGTCTCTTCTATTTCATCAAAGTTTATTAACATAAGATCTGGTAAATATTAAATTCCTTTTTATTGTCCTTTTTGCTATTTTCTTGGGTTTGTTTTTATTTAGTAAACTAAATAAAACTCATGTAAATATTTTTTCACATATAAGTTTTTTAGTTATATGGTATTATTATATGAAATGTAAATAATATAATTATTTTTCCTTATAGCTGATTTATTATCCTCACATAATTTCTTTTTCAAAAAACTAATTTTTTTGCTGTGGTAAAATACATATAACATAAAACTTACTGTCTTGAACATTTTAAAGTGTACAGTTGAGTGGTATTAAGTACATTCATAGTGTAGTGCAACCACCAAACATTCCAGAAGTCCTTTTATCTTGCAAAATTGAATTTCTGTATCCTTTAGAAAATAACTCCCATGACTCCCTCCCCCAAGTCCCTGGCAACAATCTATTTTCTTTCTTCCTTTTTTTTTTTTTGTAATCTCCCATTTTTCTCCACTCTCCAGCCTCTAGTAAATCACCATTCTACTCTCTCTAACTATGCTTTCAGCTTTTAAAAATAATATGTTCCACATATAAGTGGGAACATGGATTTTGATTTTGTCTTTTTGTGTCTGAATTATTTCACTTAGGATAATGCCCTCAAAGTTTATCCACGTTGTCGCAAATGACAAGATTTTGTTCATTATTAAGAGTGAATACTATTCCTCTCTCTCTCTCTCTCTCTGTAAATATATATATATATATATATATATATGTCTTTATTCATTTGTCTGTCAATAAACATTTAGTTTGTTTCCATATTTTGGTTATTTTGAATAATGCTGTAATGAACATGGGAATGCAGATATCTATTCAAGATATTGATTTTATATTCTTTGGATATATATCCAGAAGCAGGATTGCTGGATCATATGGTTTTTCTACTTTTAATTTTTTGAGGAACCTTCATACCGAATTCCATATGGCTGTACCAATTTTCATTCCCATCAGCAATGTACAAGAGTTCCCTTTTCTTCACATCCTTGAGAACTTTGTAAACTTTTGACTTTTTAGTAATAGCCATCCTGACAGGTGTGAGGATCTTATTATGGTTTTGATTTGCCTTTCCCTGATGAGTAATGATGTTAAGCATCTTTTCATATACCTGTTGGCCATTTGTATGTTTTCTCTGGGAAAATGTCTACTCAGGTCCTTTGACCATTTTTTAATCAGATTGTTTTTTCCCCTTCTATTTAGCTGTAAGAGTTCCTTATATATTTTGGATATTATACTCTTATCAAATAGATCACTCAAATATTTTCTACCATTCTGTAGGTTGCCTTTTCATTTTGTTAACTGTTTACCATACGGAAAGTTTTTTGTTTGACGTAGTCCTATTTGTTTATTTTTGCTATTGTTGCCTGCTCTTTTGTTGTCAGATCTAAAGAGTTCTTGCCAAAGCAAATGTCAGGGAGCATTTCCCCTATGTGTCTTTTTAGAACTTTATTTCTCAGGTCTTATGATTAAGTCTTTAACCATTTTGAGTTGATTTTTGTGTCGTAAGATAAGAGTCCAGTTTCATTCTTTTTCATGTAAGACAGTAGTCCAATTTTCCCAACACCATTTGTTAAAGAGACTGTTCTTCCCCCCGTTATGTGTTCTTGGTGGCTTTGTCAAAAATTTCATGACTGTATACTGTGGGTTTATTTCTGGAGCCTCTATTCTGTTCCATTGATCTATGAGTCTTTTTTTTTTTTAATTCAAATACTATACCGTTTTTAAAAAATTTTTTTTACCATCTTTATGCGAGTATAATTACTTTACAATGTTGTGTTGGTTTCTGCTGTATAACAAAGTGAATCAGCTGTGTATACATATATCACCATATCCCCTCCCTCTTGCAACTCCCTCCCACCGTCCCTACCCCACTCCTCTAGGTGGTCACAAAGCACCAAGCTAATCTTCCTGTGCTATGTAGCTGCTTCCCACTAGCTATCTATTTTACATTTGGTAGTGTATGTATGTCAATGCCACTCTCTCACTTCGTCCCAGCATACACTTCCCTTACACTTCCCCCTCCCTGTGTCCTCAAGTCCATTCTCTACATCTGAGTCTTTATTCCTGTCTTGCCCACAGGTTCATCAGAACCGTTTGTTTTTTTTTTGATTTTTTTTTTAGATTCCATATATATGTGTTAGCACATGGTATCTGTTTTTCTCTTTCCAACTTACTTCACTCTGTATGACAGACTCTAGGTCCATCCACCTCACAACAAATAACTCAATTTCATTTCTTTTTAGAGTAATATTGTACTGTATATATGTGCCACATCTTCTTTATCCATTCATCTGTTGATGGACACTTAGGTAGCTTCCATGTCCTGGCTATTGTAAATAGTGCTGCAATGAACACTGTGGAACATGCTTCGTTTTGAATTATGGTTTCTCAGGGTATATTCCCAGTAGTGGGATTGCTGCATCATATGGTAGTTCTATTTTAAGCTTTTTAAGGAACCTCCATACTGTTCTCCATAGTGGCTGTATCACTTTACATTCCCACCAACAGTGCAAGAGGGTTCCCTTTTCTCCACACCCTCTCTAGTATTTACTGTTTGTAGATTCAGTGATATTGGCCTGTAGTTTTCTTTTTTTTATGACATCTTTGGTTTCGATATCAGGGTGATGGTGGCCTCATAGAGTGAGTTTGGGAGTGTTCCTCCCACTGCTATATTTTGGAAGAATTTTAGAAGGATAGGTGTTAGCTCTTCTCTAAATGTTTGATAGAATTTACTTGTGAAACCGTCTGGTCCTGGGCTTTTGACTGTTGGAAGATTTTTAATCACAGTTTCAATTTCAGTGCTTGTGACTGGTCTGTTTATATTTTCTATTTCTTCCTGGCTCAGTGTCAGAAGGTTGTGCTTTTCCAAGAATATGTCCATCTCTTCCAGGTTGTCCATTTTATTGGCATAGAGTTGCTTGCAGTGGTCTCTCATGATCCTTTGTATTTCTGCACTGTCAGTTGTTACTTCTCCTTTTTCATTTCTAATTCTGTTGATTTGAGTCTTCTCCCTTTTTTTCTTGATGAGTCTAGCTAATGGTTTATCAATTGTGTTTATCTTCTCAAAGAACGAGCTTTTAGTTTTATTGATCTTTGATATTGTTTCTTTCATTTCTTTTTCATTTATTTCTGATCTGATCTTTATGATTTCTTTCCTTCTGCTAACTTTGGGGTTTCTTTGTTCTTCTTTCTCTAATTGCTTTAGGTGTAA
>NC_041229.1:31995588-32030661 GCF_002837175.3 Physeter macrocephalus
TTTTTTGATTTCCTCTTTGATTTCTTCAGTGATCTCTTGGTTATTTAGTAGTGTATTGTTTAGCCTCCATGTGTTTGTATTTTTTACAGTTTTTCTTTTCCTGTAATTGATATCTAGTCTTACAACGTTGTGGTCGGAAAGATACTTGATATGATTTCAATTTTCTTAAATTTACCAAGGCTTGATTTGTGACCCAAGATATGATCTATCCTGGAGAATGTTCCATGAGCACTTGAGAAGAAGGTGTATTCTGTTATTTTTGGATGGAATGTCCTATAAATATCAATTAAGTCCATCTTGTTTAACGTATCATTTAAAGTTTGTGTTTCCTTATTTATTTTCATTTTGGATGATCTGTCCATTGGTGAAAGTGGGGTGTTAAAGTCCCCTACTATGATTGTGTTACTGTCGATTTCCCCTTTTATGGCTGTTAGTGTTTGCCTTATGAATTGAGGTGCTCCTATGTTGGGTGCATAAATATTTACAATTGCTATATCTTCTTCTTGGATTGATCCCTTGATCATTATGTCATGTCCTTCTTTGTCTCTTGTAATAGTCTTTATTTTAAAGTCTATTTTGTCTGATATGAGAATTGCTACTCCAGCTTTCTTTTGATTTCCATTGGCATGGAGTATCTTTCTCCATTCCCTCACTTTCAGTCTGTATGTGTCCCTAGGTGTGAAGTGGGTCTCTTGTAGACAGCATATATATGGGTCTTGTTTCTGAATCCATTCAACACGTTTGTGTCTTTTGGTTGGAACATTTAATCCATTTACATTTAAGGTAATTATCTCTATGTATGTCCCTATTACCATTTTCTTAATTGCTTTGGGTTTGATTTTGTAGGTCATTTCCTTCTATTGTGTTTCCTGCCTAGAGAAGTTCCTTTAGCATTTGTTGTAAAGCTGGTTTGGTGGTGCTGAATTCTCTTAGCTTTTGCTTGTCTGTAAAGGTTTTAATTTCTCCTTTGAATCTGCATGAGATCGTTGCTGGGTGGAGTAATCTTGGTTTTAGGTTTTTCCCTTTCATCACTTTAAATATATCCTGCCACTCCCTTCTGGCTTGCAGAGTTTCTGCTGAAAGATCACCTGCTAACCTTATGGGGATTCCCTTGTATGTTACTTATTGCTTTTCCCTTGCTGCTTTTAATATTTTTTCTTTGTGATTAAATGTTGATATTTTGATTAATATGTGTCTTGGCGTGTTTCTCCTTGGATTTATCCTGATGGGACTCTATGCACTTCCTGGATTTGATTGACTATTTCTTTTCCCATATTAGGGAAGTTTTCAACTATAATCTCTTCAAATATTTTCTCAGTCCCTTTCTTTTTCTCTTCTTCTTCTGGGTCCCGTATAATTCGAATGTTGGTGCATTTAATGTTGTCCCAGAGGTCTCTGAGACTGTCCTCAATTTTTTTCATTCTTTTTTTCTTTATTCTGCTCTGTAGTAGTTATTTCCACTATTTTATCTTTATCTTATCACTTATCCATTCTTCTGCCTCAGTTATTCTGCTATTGATACCTTCTAGAGAGTTTTAAATTTCATTTATTGTGTTGTTCATCATTGTTTATTTGCTCTTTAGTTCTTCCAGGTCCTTGTTAAACTTTTCTTGTATTCTCTCCATTCTATTTCCAATATTTTAGATCATCTTTACTATCATTACTCTGAATTCTTTTTCAGGTAGACTGCCTATTTCCAATTCATTTGTTTGGTCTGGTGGGTTTTGCCTTGATCCTTCATCTGCTGCACATTTCTCTGTCTTCTCATTTTGCTTAACTTACTGTGTTTGGGGTCTCCTTTTCTCAGGTTGTAGGTTCATAGTTCCCATTGTTTTCGGAGTCTGCCCCCAGTGAGTAAGTTTTGTTCAGTGGGTTGTGTAGGCTTCCTGGTGGAGGGGACTGGTGCCTGTGTTCTGGTGGGTGTGGCTGGATCTTGTCTTTCTGGTGGGCAGGGTTGCGTCTGGTGGTGTGTTTTGGGGTATCTGTGAACTTATTATGATTTTAGGCAGCCTCTCTGCTAATGGGTGGGTTTGTGTTCCTGTCTTGCTACTTGTTTGGCATGGGGCGTCCAACACTGGAGCTTGCTGGCTGTTGGGTGGAGTTGGGTCTTAGTGTTGAGATGGAGATCTCTGGGAGAGCTCTCGCCAATTGATATTATGTGGGGCCAGGAAGTCTCTGGTGGTCCAGTGTCCTGAACTCAGCTCTCCCATGTCAGAGACTCAGGCCTGGCACCAGGCTGGAATACCAAGACCCTGTCAGCCACATGACTCAGAAGTAAAGGGAGAAAAAAAGAAAGAAAAAGAAAATAATAATAAATTTTAAAAAATAATAATTATTTAAAAAATAATAATAATAAAAAAGAAGAGAGCAACCAAACCAATAAACAAATCCACCAATGATAACAAGTGCTAAACCCTAAACTAAGATAAACATAAAAATCAGAAAAAAATCAGTTCCAGACAACAGACCCCAAGTCTACAGTTGCTCCCAAAGTCTGCCGCCTCAGTTTTGGGATGCTTTGTTGTCTGTTCAGGTTTTCCACAGATGCAGTGTACATTAAGTTGATTGTGGGGATTTAATGTGCTGCTCCTGAGGCTGCACTGAGAAATTTAAGTTTCTCTTCTTTATTCTCACAGCTTCTGGTGTTCAGCTTTGGTTTTGGTCTCACCTCTGCATGTAGGTCACCCTCAGGCATCTGTTCCCATCCAGACAGGCTTGGGTTAAAGTAGCGGCTGATTAGCAGGCTCTGGCTCATTAAGGCTGGGGGGAGGGAGGGGTACAGTAGTTATAACTGGAATGCAGAGTGAGCCTGTGGTGGCAGAGGCCAGTGAGATGTTGCAACAGTCTGAGGCGCGCTGTGTTTTCTCCCACGGAAGTTGTCCCTGGATCATGGGACCCTGGCAGTGGCGTGCCTCACAGGGTTCTGGGAGGCAATGTGGATAATGACCTGTGCTTTCACACAGGATTCTTGGTGGCTGCAGCATCAGCGTTAGCGTTTCATGCCCGTCTTTGGGGTCCAAGCTGATAGCAGTGGCTTGTGCCCATCTCTGAAGCTCGTTTAGGCAGTTTTCTGCCTTCTGTGGGCAGATAGGGAAGGAGTCCCCTCTCCTCACACACCCCAAAATAATGGTCTCTTGCCTCTTAGGCAGGTCCAGACTTTTTCCTGGACTCCTTCCTGGCTAACTGTGGTGCACTAGCACCCCTTCAAGCTGTGTTCATGCAGCCAACCCTAGTCCTCTTGGGGTATCTGTGAACTTATTATGATTTTAGGCAGCCTCTCTGCTAATGGGTGGGTTTGTGTTCCTGTCTTGCTACTTGTTTGGCATGGGGCGTCCAACACTGGAGCTTGCTGGCTGTTGGGTGGAGTTGGGTCTTAGTGTTGAGATGGAGATCTCTGGGAGAGCTCTCGCCAATTGATATTATGTGGGGCCAGGAAGTCTCTGGTGGTCCAGTGTCCTGAACTCAGCTCTCCCATGTCAGAGACTCAGGCCTGGCACCAGGCTGGAATACCAAGACCCTGTCAGCCACATGACTCAGAAGTAAAGGGAGAAAAAAAGAAAGAAAAAGAAAATAATAATAAATTTTAAAAAATAATAATTATTTAAAAAATAATAATAATAAAAAAGAAGAGAGCAACCAAACCAATAAACAAATCCACCAATGATAACAAGTGCTAAACCCTAAACTAAGATAAACATAAAAATCAGAAAAAAATCAGTTCCAGACAACAGACCCCAAGTCTACAGTTGCTCCCAAAGTCTGCCGCCTCAGTTTTGGGATGCTTTGTTGTCTGTTCAGGTTTTCCACAGATGCAGTGTACATTAAGTTGATTGTGGGGATTTAATGTGCTGCTCCTGAGGCTGCACTGAGAAATTTAAGTTTCTCTTCTTTATTCTCACAGCTTCTGGTGTTCAGCTTTGGTTTTGGTCTCACCTCTGCATGTAGGTCACCCTCAGGCATCTGTTCCCATCCAGACAGGCTTGGGTTAAAGTAGCGGCTGATTAGCAGGCTCTGGCTCATTAAGGCTGGGGGGAGGGAGGGGTACAGTAGTTATAACTGGAATGCAGAGTGAGCCTGTGGTGGCAGAGGCCAGTGAGATGTTGCAACAGTCTGAGGCGCGCTGTGTTTTCTCCCACGGAAGTTGTCCCTGGATCATGGGACCCTGGCAGTGGCGTGCCTCACAGGGTTCTGGGAGGCAATGTGGATAATGACCTGTGCTTTCACACAGGATTCTTGGTGGCTGCAGCATCAGCGTTAGCGTTTCATGCCCGTCTTTGGGGTCCAAGCTGATAGCGGTGGCTTGTGCCCATCTCTGAAGCTCGTTTAGGCAGTTTTCTGCCTTCTGTGGGCAGATAGGGAAGGAGTCCCCTCTCCTCACACACCCCAAAATAATGGTCTCTTGCCTCTTAGGCAGGTCCAGACTTTTTCCTGGACTCCTTCCTGGCTAACTGTGGTGCACTAGCACCCCTTCAAGCTGTGTTCATGCAGCCAACCCTAGTCCTCTCCCTGGGATCTGATCTCTGAAGCTGGAGCCTCAGCTCCCAGCCCCCACTTGCCCCACTGGGTGAGCAGACAAACCTCTTGGGCTGGTGAGCGCTGGTCAGCACTGATCCTCTGTGCATGAATTTCTCTGCTTTGCCTTATGCACCCCTGTTGCTTTGCTCTCCTCCATGGCTCCAAAGCTTCCCTCCCCTGCCCAACCCACATCTCTGCCAGTGAAGTGGCTTCCTAGTGTGTGGAAACTTTTCCTCCTTCACAGCCCCCTCCCAGAGGTGCAGTTCCCATCCCTATTCTTTTGTCTCTGTTTTTTCTTTTTTTTTCTTTTGCCCTACCCAGGTACGTGGGGAGATTCTTGCCTTTTGGGAAGTCTGAGGTCTCCTGCCAGCATTTAGTGGGTGTTCTGTAGGAGTTGTTCCACATGTAGATGTATTTTTGATGTATTTGTGGGGAGGAAGGTGATCTCTACGTCTTACTCGTCCACCATCTTCAATGTCCCCCCCCACAAATACTATACTGTTTTGATTGCTATAGCTTTGTAGTACAGTTTGAAGTCAGGAAATGTGATGTCTCCAGATTTGCTCTTCTTGCTCAAGATTGCTTTGGCAACTTGCGGCCTTTTGGGGTTCCACACAAATTTTAGGATTGTTTTTTATATTTCTGTGAAAAATGCTACTGGAATTTTTATAGAGATTGCACTGAATCTGTGGATTGCTTTGGGTGTATAGAGATTTTAATAATATTAATTCTCTTAATTTATGAACATGCAATAACTTTCTATTTATTTGTGTCACCTTTAATTTTTTTATCAACATTTCATAGTTTTCAATGTATAGCTCTTTCACTCCTTGGTTAAATTTATTCCTAAGTATTTTTTTTATTTTTTTATGCTATTGCAAATGGACTTGATTTTTAAAATTTCTTCTTCAGATAGTTTGTTGTTACTGTATAGAAATGCAACTTATTTTTCTATATTGATTTTGTATCCTGCAACTTAACTGAATTCATTTATTATTCCTAACAGTTTTTTAGTGGAGTATTTAGGGTTTTCTATACATAAGATTATGTTTAGCTTGACTAACTAAGGAAAAAAGGGAAGACTCAAGCAAATAAAATCAGAAATAAAAGAGAAGACATTACAACTGATACCACAGAAATACAAAGAATCATAAGATACTACTATGAATGATTATATGCCAACAAATTAGATAACTCAGAAGAAATGGATCAATTCCCAGGAACATATAACCTACCTAGTCTAAATCATGCAGAAATGGAAAATCTGAATATGCCAATAACATGTAAGGAGATTGATTTAGTAATAAAAAATTCCCCAACAAACAAAAGTCCAGGAGTAGATGGCTTCACTGATGAGTTCCACTGAATATTTAAAGAGTTGATAGCAACCCTTCTTGAACTCTTCAAAAAAATTGAAGATGAAGGAACATTTCCAAGCTCATATTTTGAGGCTAAATTACCCTGATACCACAGGCAGACAAAGCCACTGTAAGGAAAGAAAATTACAGGCCACTATCTTGATAAATGTTAATGCAAAAATACTCAACAGAATATTAGCAAACTGAATCAACAGCATAGCACATTAAAAAGATTATGCACCATGATCAAGTGGGATTTATCCATGAGATGCACTGATGGTTGAACATATGCAAATCAATAAATGTGATACTCCACATTAACAAAATGAAGGATAAAAATTATCAGATCTGCTCAATAGAAGCAGAAAAAACATTTGACAAAATTTAACACCCCTATAAAAACTCTCAAAAAGTTAGGTATAGAAGGAATGTACCTCAACATAATAAAGACCATATATGACAAGCCCATGGTAACATCATACTCAATGGTGGAAAGCTGAAAGTTTTTCCTTTAAGATCATGAACAAGACAAGACTCTTGCCACTTCTATTCAGAATAGTTCTGGAAGTCCTAGCCAAAGCAATCAGGCAAGAAAAAGAAATTAAAAAGCATCCAAATTGGAAAGGAAGAAGTAAAATGGCCTCACAGAATTTGACATAATTTCAATAAATAATTCCTTTATTTTATTATTCCTTTGATTTTGTAATATATCCTTCTTTTTTCATCAAACTGTTGAAAACATTGAGTGTATTTCTAGGATTTGCATTCTGTTCATTTTACAAAGAGTTTAATTTTGCATCTTACTTGCTCTTTAGTCACTTCAGGAGATTAAAGCAGACATATGTAATATTCAGTTCCTCCTGGTAGTAGGCCTTACTCTTTATCTGAACATCACACTATCTTTTTTAAAGAAAACTAGGTTTTCCTTTAATAAAAAAGTGTTATTTGAGCAGGAAATAAATTAGAAAATATAGAAAGGTAATAAGGAAAACTTTAAATCTCACTGCATAAGCCCTACCCTCAGTACTACTCCCCAGAGTTACGCACTGATATTTCCTTGCATGTCCTTTCAGAAAATGTCTATACATATGCATCCCTGTGTATATATATTCTTTTTACAAAGCAAAATCAGATTATTTGTTCATACTTTTCTACACTATGATTTTTTTACTCAACAGTATATGTATTTTGTAGAATCTTGCATTTTATTTTTTTTAAGATATGAATTTTTAAATAATAGTAACTTTTTAAAAAATTTATTTATTTGGTTGTGCTGGGTCTTAGTTGCAGCAGGTAGGCTCCTTAGTTTTGTCTCATGGGCTCCATAGTTGCAGCATGTGGGGTCCTTAGTAGCAGCAGGCAGGCTCCTTAGTTGTGGCTCGTGGGCTCCTTAGTTGTGGCATGTATGTGGGATCTAGTTCCCTGACCAGGGATCGAACTTGGGCCCCCTGTACTGGAAGCAGGGAGTCTTATCCACTGCACCACCAGGGAAGTCCCCAATCTTGCATTTTAGTAACTACATATAGATTTATTCCATTCTTTCTCGTAGCTGCATTGTATTCCATTGTATAGAAATAATTTCTAAAAAGTTTTTCGTAGTTCTTTTATCTCAGTATTCTTTTTATAAATAAGCATGATTGTTTATGAATGCAGCAATGGGAGGGTATGGACTTTGCTGTCACATAGGATTGAAGTCTAATTTTGGTTAAATGGCTTGTTTTCTCCTTTGACAAAGTACTTAACCTTTTTAAATCTCACTTTCCTCATCTGTGACATTAGTATAATATGTATTTTGTTAGGCTGTTGGAAAGATTAAATGAGGTAGTAAATGTTTAATGCCTAGTATATAGTACACGAAGAGAAGAAAGGAGAGAACTATATTTAGAAAGCCTACTTTGTTGAAGTTCACTTGGTTTCTGGTTGGTTTTATAGAAATCCTATTTTAGCCCCATTACTGAAACAATAGATTCAAAGTATATGGCAAGACTTCTGTGCTCTGAACAGCCTTAAGGAATCTTAAAGTCATAATTGGCATCTCCTAGAGACAGTTTACATGTGATAAGTATGTGTGAATATATTTGAATGTTGTGTTTTTATTGCCATAACAGTTCTGATGTTGAAATTGGCTAGTAGTCTCATTTTAGTGCCCCTTAGTTTGCTTTATATTCATGAATATCAGAAATTAATAAATAGGAGGAGAGAGGCAGCAGGCTAGGAGAATATAGCACCTATTGAGACCAAAGAAAATATAACTGTGTAAAATATACCTGTTCCATTCTCCATGTCCCTGTGTTAGTCTTTGTCTGGCCTTTGAGCTGTCTCTTGGGACACAAGTCTGAAACACTCACAGGAAGATTACCACCTGGATGTCTTTTAGGAGAGCCTGTCTTCTATACAAGGTTTCTGGTAACTCACTGCTTTCTAAATTACAGACAGGAGAGACATTCTTAAGACTAAGCTATAACAGTAATTGATGGCCGCCTGGGGGTATGCTTGGCATAACCTGCAGGGATCATAAATTCTCCTTAGTTTGAACCAAGGAGGTTTTGGGGATTTCTAAATCAGGTACTAGAATTCTGAAAAATTTTCCTGGCAGCAGAGTTTTTTTCCCTGCCATTCATCCTGGGCACACTTTGGAGAACTTGAGCTTTGTTATTTCCCATATCAGAAAAGGAAACTTTTACCATGGTAGTTTATGAGCGCCTAGGAATCTTAGGCCCCACCTTGCTCCTAGTATAAAGATACTTTAGGGATATTGAGAACTCTGGGTATAAAAAGCCTTTGTCTCTTTCTGTGGTGTCTCTCTACCTGGCACCACAGCCTTCAGACTCTATCTTATTTTTCTTCTCTTATTTATTCATTCAACCATTTATTTATTTATCAAAACTTTCACACTCACAATTGTAACCCAGTGTATAGATCCAAGTTTCTTCCTTTTATGACTACACTTTAATGGGGAAACCTGACAAATACATAAGTTAAGCAAACAAAGTAATTTTAAAGAATGGTAAATACTACTTTAAGAAAATAAAGTTGTGCAGTGGGACATAATATGATAGGCTGTAGAGCTTCCTTAGCTAGGCTGTGCAAGGAAGTACTGTCTGAGGAGCAGAAAGCTACATGTAAATCTGGAGGGAAGTTCATTCCATGTAGTCTAGAGAGACCCCGAAACAGGAATGGGCCTGGCATATTCCAGGAACAGCAATGGCAACAAGGCCAGTGTCCCTGGAGCAGAATAGAAAATAGAGAGAAGAGTGAGCCATATATAATCAGATTGCTATTTACCTATTTGATTTTTTCCTAATCTGCCTTGGGAAAGAGTTTAACACTATTTGATTGCATTGGGAAACTATTGGAGTTTGTTTGTTTGTCTTTTACCAAAACAAGTATACTGTCTGATTTTATATTTTGAGAAAATATTTGGACCTCTGTGTAAGAGGCAAGAATGGATGCAAAAGAGCAGTTATGGAGTTGTTGTGGAAGATCAAGGAAGTGGTGATGGAGGCTTAGACCAGGATTTTAGGAGTAGAAACATTGATATGTATTAGGTTCCAAATATATTTTGGAGGCAGAACCACTGAAAAATTTATTGATATATAGGTATTAGATGTAGGGGAAAGACAGAGATTAAGGACTACTCTAAGTTTTCTGGCCTAAGGTCGATGGTGGGACCATTTGCTTAGTTAAGGAAAATTGGGAAACAGGAAAAAATGGGATATAAGAGTACCATTTTGGTCATATTAAATTTTAAATGAGTATTAGGCATCATGAAGTGGGATCAATGGCCTCAGGGATGAGGCTAGATCTGGGTATATTGATTTGACATTTAAAGCCAGATACTGGTTGAGCTCTTCTAAGAAGTGAGTGGAAATAGAGAAGAGAAAGGGAACCAGAACAAGGACTCTGGATATTATAACATTTAGAGGTCAGGCAGAGGAGGAGGGGCTGAAAAGGAGAAACTAGTATGATAGGAGAAGAACATGGGAATTTGGTATCTCAAGAACCTAGAGAAAATAAATCTTTTAAGAAGGTGAAATACTTGTTTGTGTCATTGATGCTGGGACAACAAGCAGGATGAGTACAGATGAATTGACTTTGAATTTTCACAATAGAAGTCAATAACCACCTTGGTGAAAAGTGTTCAATTCAGTAGTTAAATACAAAATCCTGATTAGAATAAGTTGAGGAGAGTATAAGGTTGAGAGGATCGAGATAATAGGTCTATTCAAAACTTTTGCTACCTGGGGGTAACTTTTTTAAACCAAACATCCAGTGCCCTCTTCTTTCCCACAATAACCTGCTGAAAATACAGTAAATGCCTCCTTATCTGACCCTAATCGGACGAGTAGTTAACAGCTTAATTAGAAGAGTGGATTGAATCAGAGAATTATGAAAAATGCGTAAAGTTAAAACACATCAGGATTCACTCACCAGTATTTTGATGTCGTGCTCTTATATTGCTAGTCATATTTCCTTCCCCAGTTTCAGTACAATGATGTATAAAATACTACACAACCTTGTACCTATACAATGTGTTTTGAAATTGTAACCTTTTTCATCGCTTCAGCGTTTGTGTGTACCGTGAAATAGTATAACTCATTAGAAACGTGACCTAATTAAAAAATGTACATTTCCTATACTTTGGGAGATAAACCTATCTAATAAAATCATCTTTTGGTATCAGAACATTCTAGAAAGGATTTTTATATACAAACAAAAGACAGTTTAGGAATAACACATCTGGAAAAATCCACTCAGTAAAAAATAAATGTGGTTATTAATGTTGACTTTAAGAGGAGAAAGGGAAACTAAGATATATAATATTTTTTTGAAAGTTAAAAAGTATATATCATTTATAAACTTCTAAGGACAGAAAATATACCATAGTTAACTTATTTTCAGTGTTTAATACAATTTCACATGGAAGTTAGCACTCAAAACTTTTATGGGGATGATAGTGGTCCTCTCTCCATTGGAGGAAGCAATTCCATTATTTAGAGGTGTCTGCATTATCCCCATGAGTAGTCATTGTTCAAAGGAGAGATGCAGAATGGGAGGGAGATTCATATTTACGCTTTTCATTAATGTTGATATATATTAAACACTCTCCACGTCCCAGAAATTGTGTGAGGGCCTGGGGAAAAAATGGTTCTTGTCCTCTTGGAACTTACATTCTACCGTGTGATGAAAATACATTGTGATAAGCATCCTACAATGCAGGTAGTGAGCACAAAGGTCTATGGAGCACAGAAGAGAAGTAGCTGCTCCTATCCTAGGGGATCAGGGAAGGCTTTCCTGATGTGTTCCTTAGTCCCCATTCCTGCTACCTTCCTTTAGGCCACCATTGTCTTACACCCAACTTTTAGCCATAGTCTCCTAACTGGTCATCCTGCCTCCTGTCCCTTGCTTCTGTCCACTCTAAATTTAATTTAGAAGCTTTCAGTGTCTCCACCTCACCCTCGGGATTAAGTCCAAACACAGCATTATGTCTCAAAAAGTCTTTCTTGGTTGAGGTGCCATTTTCCTCCCATCCTAATCTCTAGCTATCCTGTTACATTTGACCCTCAAGGGTAACTAAACTACCTTGAGTTCCAAGGACATGTTATGTGCATGCTCGTCATCTGCCCCTTGTTCATGTACTTCCTCTTTCTAGAACATTCTCTTCTCCCTTACTGCACCTGTACCTGGCTAATTCATTCTCGTTGTTTAGGTTTCAGCTCAGATGTATTCATCCAAGCCAGAAATATTAATGTCATCCTTCTCTCTTCCCTTTATCTTGTCCTTTCCATTTAATCAATCATCAAATCCTAAAAATTCTAAGACTAAGCATCTTTGCTGTGGATTATTTAAATTTTTTTCCTACTTATTAAAAAACCCCTGCAACATTGGTATTCTTACTCCCCTGGTGAAACTGAAGCTAAGAGGGATTAAGTTACCAATTCAGGATCATACATTTAATAGGTCACAAACCTGGGATGCAAATCAAATTCCATCTGACTCCAAAGCCAAAATGCTCCACCACTTTGCCTTTCCACTACTTTTCCAGACTAATGACCATTATGTCTTTGTTCCAAAAATGTTATTACTTTGAGATGTTTAATTTCATTTTGTTTATTGTTTCTTTCTTTGTTATATAAAATCAGTGGCTAAGAAAATTGGACACTAGACTTTTACTTTATATTTCTAAGGGATAGAAAGTGAGAAATAATTGAAAAGTGAATGAAGCAGGTGTGTTCATTTTAAATCAAAGAAAAATAAATTATTTTAAAAGTATTTCAGGCTGATGTCACTTCATACGTGGAATCTAACAAAGTTGAATACACAGAGGCATAGAGTAAAATGGTTTCCAGGGACAGGGAGCGGGGAGAAATGGGGAGATGTTGGTCAAAAGGTATAGAGTTGCAGTTATGTAAGATGAACAGGGTAGAGATCTCATATACAGCATGATAATTATAGTTAATAATTCCGTATTGAATACTGGAAATTTGCTGAGAGTAATTTCAGGTCCTTTACCCTCACAAAAAAGATAACTATGTGAATAAATGGATATGTTAATTAGCTTGACTGTAGTAATGATTTTGCTATGTATACATATATCAAATCATCATATTGTAAACCTTCAGTATAATCAATTTTTATTAAAAAATAAATAAATAATATTCAGGCAAAAATGTGATTATAGTTATGAATCTGCTATTAACAAATAAAAATTTTAAAATATATTGCAAGTGTACTATAGGAAATTCTACCACCCACCCATAGATAACCATTGTTATCAAATTTTGCTGTACTTTATAAAGGTCATATTTATAACACTATACTCACATATCATACTTCTTGCTACTCACTGTTTTGGGAAATGGAGAATATTGAAATGAAAGACCCAGTCTTGAAATCAAAGCTCTTACAATATGGTAGAATTACTCTTTGACTTAAATACATTCAGATCTAAGGGATAGAAAAAGGTCGGACAGACACTGAAGTCCCCGTCTCTTGGTAAATTCACCTGAGTCCCTTGATGAGCCCACAGTCCCAAATTTGTAAAAGTAAGACTATAGTAAAGATAAAAAGTAATACAAATGAGAGTCTACTTTTAGATTGGAGAAATGCTAATGAACCTATTGGAGGCAGGCAGCTTGCTATCACTGAGTAATCCAGCGTTGACTTTGGCAAGGACAGAGCCTGTCTAGCTTAGAGAGATAGCTTCCAAATTAGCCATTATAATTTTAGAACCACAAAGGAATACAGGGGCAGAGAAGTGAGAGAGGAAAGAATGTTTTTCTCAAATTTTGACATGGGAGGGGCAGAAAATTTCACGTGGAATCACTGTATCCACTTTTAATCTTTTAATACAACAGAAAAATTTTAAACAACTTTTTTCTATTTTTATATACATGACAAATAATCACTGCAAGCAGAGCAGAGTATTCGAGTAGTGATTAGATACATTTTTATGTCAAATGAATAGGTATGGTCTTTTTCCATTTGTTCTGTTTCAGTTTCAGCCAGAGATAAGTATTTGTGAAGTGAACAACTGTCTAACCTAAGGGGAAATATGGAACGTTTGCATTTCTACTCTCTACTGAAGATTGAAATTGGTTTTATCACCAAGTTAGTCTCCGAAGATCAGTGGAATCTATGTTTTATTTCTGGTACTGTTGATTTAAAATATTTCAGAATAAAGACAAAAGAACAGAAAATTCCAGGTAATGGAAGACAAGGGCCACTGCCTAGCTTCCAGTCTTCTAATATATCTTACAAACAGTAAGGAACAAGAAAGGGTAAATAAAATTTCACAGAAACCATGCCCATGGTATAACTTGAAAACAGAGAATCATCAAACTTCGAAATAACAGTAATAAGAAAAAGGAGAAAACCTACTAAATCCTAGTGCAAGATCTCATCTTCCTGACTCTCCTCCTCCACCCTGGCTTGCTTTGGTGCAAGCAAGGACAGACCAAGAAAAACTACAGGGAAGAGAGGAGAAGAAGAAGGCTAGTGAATACTCTCTCCTTGATCTATAACTACTGTCAGAAATACTAAGCTGACCCTAAGTCTGAAAAATACTAAAAAAGGTGCCCTGGTAGATGAGAGCCTGAACTATAGGTAAAGGACTATAGGGAATGTATGGTTTCAAAGAGCATTCTTCAAAATGTGTACCATCTGGGGGAAAGGTAAAAATGATGTGAAAAGCCCCCTTTGGCTATTAGGTAGTGAAAGATAAAAGAAGTGAAAAACAAACTTCACTTCAAATTTCTGGTTATCTATTATCTGTCCTGGAAGACAATAAATAACCAGAAATTTGGAGGACATACAACCTCATCTCCCACTACCAAAATAGCAACAATCCACTAACCTATCTGAGCTTTGAAATACTGACAAGAGAGGGTGCAATTGAACTAGGAATCTTGTACAACAAAAAAAAGGAACAGAAAAAAGTTCCAGTTGTCCTGCATCCTTACCAAAACATGGTATGATCATTCTCTTTAATTTTAGCCATCCTAATAGGTATGCAGTTGTATCTTATAAAGGTTATCATTTGCATTTCTTTAATGGCTAATAATGTTGAGCATTTTTTCCTATGCTTATCTGTCATTGATATTTATTTTTTGATGATTTCAAATCTGTCAAATCTTTCCTTATTTTTAAGCGGGTTATTTGTTTTATTGGATTCTTTCTTGCCTTTTTAATTGAATTTTTATTATTGAATTTTGAAAGTTCTTTATATATTCTGGATGCAAGTCCTTTATTAGGTAGGTAATTTGCAAGCATTTTCTCCCAGTCAGTGGCTTTCCTTTTAATTCTCTTAACATTGTCTTTCAAAAAGTGAAAGTTCTTCATCTTGATGAAGACTAGTTTACCAATTTTTAAAAATTCATGTATCATTATTTTGGTATCATATCTAAAATCCTTTGCTATTCCAAGTTATCAAATTTATAGGCATAAGGTAGTTCATAATATTCTCCTATTATCCTTTTAAATCTGTAGAATCTGTACTGATGTCACATTTTTCATTCTTGGCATTGATAGCTTGTGTTTTCTATCTTTTTGTTTCTAATCTGCTAGAGCTTTATAGATTGCATTGATCTCCTAAAAAAATCCCTCTATATAATGCTGTCACTGAAGCTACACCAAACAATTTCTTATAGGCAGTCAATCCAGGTTATATCTACTCATGCTTTCATCCATTCAGCAGACATTTATGGAGAATTTACTAGGTGCATTGAGAATACATTAGGAAAAAGACCCTATACCTTTATAGAATCTACATTCTTGTGAGAGAGGCAGACAGTAAACAAGATAAATAATTAAAACACATAGATGTTGTGATATGTGGTAAGATGAAAGAAAATCAGGGAATGTTAGAGATTAGGATTTTACCTTTAAATAGTAGCCAGGTAAGGCCTCAATGAGAAGGTGAAGACATAAAGAAACTGGGGGTGTGTACTCAGATACCAGGGGCAGAGTTTCCAGGCAGAGGGTAGAAGAAGTGCAAAAGCGCCAGCATACTTGGTACATAAAGGAAGAGCAAGGAGGTCAGTGTGACTGGAGAAAAAGGATTGAGTAGGGTTGGGTTCCAATACAGGGTCGATACAGAGAACCAATACAAAGTCAGATTGTGCTGGGTCTTCCTTATAGGTCATAGTAAGGACGCTGCTTTTGTTTTGAGACAGGGAGCCTTTGTAGGGTTTTGAGATGAGAGGTAATACAATCTAACTAATATTTTAAAAGTATTACTTTGCTATGTGGTAAGAATAGTCTTCCTTGGATGGTGGTGATTGCAAAGAGGCACGGGAAGCAAGATGGAAACTATAGCAATAATCTAGATGAAAAGGCCTGGGCTAGGATGGGAGCATAACACCAGGAATTTTTTTTTTTCTTGAGTAACTAGAAGATTGGAGTGCCATTAACTGAGATGGGGAACAAGATAAGAGAAGCAGTTTTGGAGAAAACATCATATTGTTGAATGTTTTCCCTCAGTTTTCACCTGATTTCAGGTTATTCTGCTTAGTCTGTATCCTCAAAGCTGTTGAAAATGAAGATAAGTATTCTACTTATTTAAAATAAAGAGAATCAAATTAGTATTAACTGTAATGGCCCTTAGAGATTGCTTTAAAAGCAAGAAAATAGAAGACCAGAGAGGAAAACTGATGCTTTTCTCTGAGTTGAATTGGTGGTAAACATCGGAGTGACCCAGTTGGCTCAGTGCCACAGTAACATCAATGAGTGAATTTACTCATGGACTGTATTACTACTCTGGGCTTCAGCGAAGATGTGAAGATTATAGACTCAGCCAACTCTTTGGCCTTTTCTGCTTTGACCTGGCCACAATCTATATGGGAATAAATTTAGCACCAGCTATGGAAATATCTGAGGAACAATAGTTGTTTGTTAAATTTGATCTTTATTGTAAGAAAGTTCCTCTTAACAGGACCAGAAACTAATATCCTTTAAATAACTAATTTATTTTAAGGTAATAGCATTTGGAGTGAAAATGAGTCAACAGTTCAGGGTTATAAGGAGCTATTTAACATTGGGCAAGTTACTTTGGGCCTCAGTTTTCTCATATAGAAGATAACTATATAATTTTTTAAAATAATTTATATATATTCCCTCTTACAGAAAAATTTAAGACAGGTACCTGAAAAGTGAGAAAGTTGAAAGAGATAATTTCTAAGTGCCGTTCTGATACTTTCAGTCTGTGATTCTACTATTATTGCCTTGGTAGGTAAAGTGAAAGTGATGCAGAAATATATCCCATACATTCAGACATTTAAGTAACTTACATTCACTAAGTGATGGCAATCATAATCATAGAATAGGATGCTTAGAGAGACTATGACCCTTGGGCATGGTTCTCAATTTTAAACATTCTAGCAGAGCAATATAATGCAGTTAATAAAAAATGGTTTGAGTTATAACTATAGGAACTGAAGTTCATTATTACCATAAAAGAAGAATTGTAAGTTAAGAATAACTTCTCTGTAGAATCGTAGACCCTTATTTTTTGTTCACGTGATACCAAAGCCTCCAGAAGTTAGTCAGCTAGGTTTGCTTTGTGTTGTATCAAAGCAATGACGTCACTGGTTTCACTGAGTTTTTTCCTTTTCGCCTTACTTTAGAGAAGTCATATAACTTTTATAGCTCAGGTTGCCTTGAAAGTCCCATTTTAAATAGAAGCTCATTGACCATGCCTCTAAAAGTTGAATATAGCTGAAAATGGAGATAGACACATTCCATCCTTGGCTCAGCATAACTAGTATCTTTACAGCTAGTACGGCTAGTCTCGCTACGTAACTTCTAGTGTAATTCAGTGTTTTGTTTTTGTGAAATTGGTTTTTAAAGATACAGACAAAAGAGGAGATGAAGTGAAGACCTTGGCTGATAACCTACATCTAGAGGACTTATGGAATAAGTAGGAAAAGGGCAAGCCCCCTCTCCTCTCTGAGGTGATTTGCCTTGACCTACTCCTTTGTAGCAGAGTCACGAGCAGCAGATGTCTGCAGCTCTGGTGAGCCCCGTGTTTCCTAGGACTCCAGGTGATCCATCACTGCCTAACCTACAGGGGCCCTTGTAAACTGTCAGGGAAGCTGGAGCCAGACAGTGAACCACAGACTCTGCTCTTCTTGTCATATCATAGGAGCCTTCCCCCAACAGTGTAACAGTGGCAATATTTCCGTTTCCTTATTATCTCAGGTTTGTGCTAAGAACTTAATTTTTCCAAACTGATCTATATTATTTAGGGCATACAAAGATGGAAAAGCTATAACAATAAAGTTGAGAACCTTTAACCCAACAGCTAGGTGGTGGTGTAGTGGTCACTTGTTGGAGTGCAGGGGGAGATAGTACTAATTCAAAATGGGCACACAGAGGTTTCCAAAGTTATCAGTGATCTAATTCTTAGAGGACGGATGGGGGGCAGTGTTGGTAAATGGTGTTAATTTTATTATTAAACTTAAATCGTAGCTCTTTTCGCATGTACGTTTCACAGTAATAAAAATAAGATTTAAAAAATGAAATACAGGGCTCCCCTGGTGGTGCAGTGGTTGAGAGTCCACCTGCCGATGCAGGGGACACAGGTTCGTGCCCCTGTCCGGGAAGATCCCACATGCCATGGAGTGGCTGGGCCCGTGAGCCATGGCCGCAGAGCCTGCACGTCCGGAGCCTGTGCTCCGCAACGAGAGAGACCACAACAGTGAGAGTCTGGCGTACCGCAAAAAAAAAAAAAAAAAAAAAAAAAAAAAAATACAATATCTGCAAAGCTAAGTTTACAATCTTGCTTTACTATTTGTTACTAGTATGAACTCAGGGAGTGTTCTATAGATCATAACTAGTTCCAGGTACTGCAGAGAATTCATAAATATTTTCTTAAGGTACTCAGTCTTAGCTTTTTTTTCAGCTGTATTAAGAAATATAACAACAACAAAAACAACACTTTTCCCTATGCATACCATTTCTGATCCTTATTGATCACCGAACATTTCTTCATGTGTAAAGTGGAAGTAACAAAGCCAACTTTACCAACTGCAGTGAAAATTAAATAACATCTATAAAGTGATTGGCACATAATAAACTCTAGTAGTTGTCGGTTCTCATCCTCCCAGTTCTAGTCAAATTAATATAAAATATATGTTCATAAGTGTTTTTCCAATAATTGTATTTATATTATTTTGTTTTTTGTTGAGAGATAATTGACATATAACATTGTATTTATTTTAGCTGTACAACCTAATGATTTGACATTTGTATGTATTGCAAAATAACCACCACAATAAGTTTAGTTAACATCCATCACCACATATAGTTACAGATATTTTTTTTCTTGTGATGATAACTTTTAAGATCCACTCCCTTAGCAACTTGCAGTTATCTTATAACTGGTAGTTTGTACCTTTGGCCCCCTTCACCCATTTTGACTCCACTCCCTACCCCCTGCCTCTGGCAACCACCCATCTGTTCTCTGTGTCTATGAGTTCAGGTTTTTGTTGTTGTTGTTTTGTTTTGCTTTGTTTAGATGCCACATATAAGTGAGATTGTACAGTGTTTTTTTTTTCTCTGTCTGACTTATTTTACTTAGCATAATGCCCTTGGTGTCCACCCATGTTGTTGCAAATAGCAGAGTTTCCTTTTTTTTTTTAACAGCTGAATAATGTTTCATTGTATATATACATCACATTTTATTTATCCATTCATCCACCTATGGCCACCTATGGGCACTAAAGTTGTTTCCATGTCTTGGCTGTTGTAAATAATGTTGCAATGAACATGGGGGGGGAAGCAGATATCTTTTTGAAATAGTGATTTCATTTTCTTTGAATACATACCCAAATGTGATTACTGAATCATATGGTAGTTCTATTTTTAATTTTTTGAGGAACTTACATACTGTTTTCCATAGCAGCTGCACCAATTTACATTCCTACCAACATTGCACATGTGTTTTAATTTTATTTATATAAATTTTATATAATATTTTTCTAAAGCTAGAAAAATTATAGTAACTATATAGTGAACTTACAACTTTACTTGACACAATTGGCATGCTCAAAATCAAACTCTACCAAATTGCCATGTTTCATTCTCACTGAGGGTGGACAAGTATATTTGAACTTATTACAAGTAAAAATTATTTTAAAATACAGTAGAATAATAATAAAAATTAAGACTATTTATTTATTATTATCAAGTAGTAAATGCTTTACATTATCTTTACCTCAATGAGAATAATAAGAGTACTTACTACATAAGATTGTTAAGCTTCCTTAAGACTTGCAGAGCATTTAGTGTTATGCAAGGGCTATAACTGATATTTCCAAATAAAATACATACAATATTATAATCCTCCCACAAATCCTGTGAAATAGGGTCATTATTATCCTTATTTTGGAGGAAGCCAGGGAGTCAAAAAATGGGCACATCAGAACCTGAATCCATGTCGGGTTACTCAAGCATTTGTGCTTTAAACCACTGTAAATCTGAAGCATTTGATAAAAATTTACGAATTTGGTCACAGGATGAGGAAAAAAAATGTGTAGCTTTACAAAGTCTGACGTTGCTATACTAGGAATGGTATAAAGGACAAAGTTATATAGATTAGTTTAGAAAGTCATTGGGGCAACATTTACTATTTATGATGATTTCTAACACTTTGCCCTATATTTCAAAGGAACCAGCCTATTTAAAAGAGAGCATTGTGGATTATTGGAAGATCTTAGTTGTATCAAGTGAGTATATAAAAATTGGTTGGTTTAACCTTGTGACCATTCTAATATTCAGACATAAAATTATTTTATCCCACAGATTCATGAGCTAAAACCTGATGTGTTCTTAATTAGATTACATCCTTCTGGGTAGGAGAAATCCTAAATGAATACACTGTCATTTTGTAGGAAGTGAAGCAGATGTGATTACACCTACAGAGTAGTCTGTCTACCTTCCCCTCAACTGCCTGAATGATGCAGGGACATTATGAAGAGTCACCCTTACTTCGTAAATACAGGATACACTTTTCAAAATTTGACTCTCTGACAGCACAGGAAGCTTGTGTAGTATAGTTGTTATACATTTGGTCATTGATTATAAATGATCTAATTGAATAGTAAAAAATAAGTTCTTGATCTGGAATAAAAAGGGTTGGGAAACTCCTAAAAATGTGACAAAACAGAATGCTCTCCATTAATTTTTCTTTTCATCCTTTTTTCTTTCTATTACTTATTCATTCACTTGTAGATTCATAGTCATTTTGTGCCTGGCTTGTGCTTGGCACTGGAAATTGAAGATGGATTTGGGTTTTAAGAGCATGTGTAAGGGGGACTTCCCTGGCAGCCCAGTGGTTAAGACTTCACCTTCCAGTGCAGGGGGTGCGGGTTCGATCCCTGGTTGGGGAACTAAGATCCCACATGCCTCATAGCCAAAAAACCAAAACGTAAAACAGAAGCAATATTGTACAGATTCAATAAAGACTTTAAAAATGGTCCACATCAAAAAAATCTTAAAAAAAAAGAGCTCATGTATACAAGAAGGGTAAGGGAAATACACAATCAAGGGATGAAGAGAAAAGAATAGAACATAGTTTAAGAACAGTGTGAGCAAGAATGAAGTACAGAATATTCCAAAGATTAAAAAAAAAAAACTAAGGCAATGAAAATGGCTTGTTAGCCATGTTTACATACAGAGCAAGGAGAAAAACAAGGGTCAATCTGTTATTTTAGGCACATGGTACAAATTTAAGAGATTGCATTGGGGAAAGGAAAGCCATTTAATGACTACTTACCTTCCACCTTGTTTATTAAACAGAACGTCTTCAAACTGGAAAGCTTTGAACAATTATAGTTAAGAAGGGTTTGAAGTCCATAAGAGATGAGGCGTCGAACTGCCTTAAGCTGAATGTCATGAGTCACCAATTTCATAGTAACCCTGCAAAGTAACTACTATTCCCCACCCCCCATCCACCCATTTATAGGTAAGGAATCTGATGCTCAGAGAGATGATACAGCTAGTAAGTGACAGAGTCCAGATTCCCAACAAAGTCCTTCTTTCTTCAAAGCAATGTTCTTCCCAGTATTTGGCATAGCTCCCCAGAGTTGCCTCAAGTCCAGATCCCTAAAGACTCAGTTCTCAGCAACCATAAATCTGTTCTTAATTTTCCTAAACTTGTGAACTTGAATTATGTAAGCTCCACATGCCTCAGAACAAAACCCCTTGAGCTGGAGACCCAATAGTTGAGTTCTGAAGCTTGAATCTCCTAAAATGGAATCCTTAGCTCGTTGGGAGTTACCTAAATTTTCACCTTTCTGCCCTAAGGTATAAATGCTATGTGTTGAACTGAGATCAGCAATGGAATCCAGACCTCAGCTTCTAAACCCTGAGCCCTCAATCTTCAGTTAAACTGAGCCAGGAATAAGATGTCCCTTAGGGGAGGGAACTCCTGTACATTCCAGCCATAAGGGACATCTTTCCATTTTCTCTGGACTACTGACTTATACAAACAAGTATGATTCTCTTTGCCTGGAGTGTTTTTCTCCTCTTCCATCCCTTCTGCTAACTTTTCCTTCTTTCTTACAAGAAGGGAAATGTCTTCAGAAGGCTTTCCCTGACCAACAGGTTGAGTTGAAAACTCCTTGTTAATTCATTATATGGCACATTATACCTTTTCTTTAATAACATGCATCACCCTCTAATCTTCTGTTTACTTTTCTCCTTTCTGCCATGCCTTAAGTGTCTTTCCTTGCTGTATCCCCCATGTGCCTAGCATAGTGCCTGGAAGCGCAAATATTTGAACTGATGAATGAGTGAACTGTTAAGATCCTGATGGTGGATGTGAAGTGTGATAGTGGTATCTAAAATTGTGCTGAATCAGCAGCAAAGAAAGGCATTCCATAATTTTGTTTTCTAAATAAATTAAACTATGTGCTGCATCCTTTAGTCATCTTTCTCTATAGTTGTATTCTCTTATACATTCCAGGTGCATATAGACTTAAACCTGCATTGTGAGTGGTTGGATCTAGTCCCGGAGGTAGAGATTGAGAGCATGTTCCAGATCTATTATTGCAGTCTAGCACTGTTATCTCCAGCAGTCAGCAGCTTCAGCCTGTGCTGAACACACAATCTAAACAATTCTGAATGTTTCTATATCACATTACCCACTTTCTCACCCTCAGAATCAGAGTTGTTCCTCCTAAGCCTCATATGAACATTAACTTAAATGCGGATGGATGAATCTTAGTTAAAGGTTCATTTTTTAAAATAATGGACTGCCTGAAATTGAATGTAGGTATCTTTCCTGACAGATAGCTTATAGAGGGAAAATTAAGCTCAGAAAGGTGAGAACTGATGATGCATCAGTGACTCATAATAAAAAATTAAACACATCATTTTCTCTATGCATATGTTTTCATCAGTGATTTCTGAAGGATATAATCATGGCAAAGTCAAATTCACCTAGAGAGCATGTGTTGGGTGTTGTTGGCTTGACTCTCATGGTCCACTCTCCACCCTTTGCACACTCTCCTCTGCCTGGCAGGTTGGCATCAATGGGCTCCTTTGTCCCCAGCCCTTGGGTTGGGTACAGCCCATGGGAGAGCCCCTCCATGATATCAGAGGGCAGGAGAGTGAGGTCAGGTTATCAATTCCACTGGCTCTCTCCTGTTGGGTTGGCTGTTACCCTCAACCAAAGGTCAGAAATGCTGTCAAGTGGCCCTTGCCTTACAGTTACCCTGTTTAACTGCTTGTAACTTCTTCTTCTTTTTGCCCCTTCAGGCTGAAGCCTACACTGTCCTAGACCAGGTACTGTAGGGCACCATGCTGGATTTCCCAAACTCCTGCCAACACATTCCTAGAGTCTCTTCATTAAAGTCATCAGATTACCCAATTTAGGTATTCTGTCTTTTTCCTGCCTGGAATCTGTCTTATACAGAAGTTATTGTTGAACGGGAAAATATGCTTGTGTAATACACAGGACTATGATGGCTGTTGATAATAGAAGCAAAAGGTTTAAACCTGTTTCTTTAATGAGATAATTGGGGTATATTTTGCTCATATTAGACATAAACTTTTTTATATTTCCAAGAGTACTCTATCAAAATAGATCAAAATAAATTCATGTGCCCAGAGATCTACAAAATAGCATTTCAAAGAAGGATGACATGACACATGAAATAAACCACAAGCTGAAGGCTGAAAAGAAACAATGAAATTTCAGACTTAGTTGTTTTACAAAAAGTAAAGTTTCTATAACTGTTCCATTATTTACTCATGTTTTCATTTTCTCATATAGTTTGGTTTCTACTTTGTACAAGTGAGATGTCAACTGGTGATAAAAATAAAAAAACAAAAAAATATATAACATGCACAAGACATTTTTCAGTCACACTTTTGCTGGTTCCCAACTAAAAGCGACAAACAGTTCAGGCTTCTATCATTTTGCTTCTCAGAGTAATAAGGCAGTGTTGTGATGTAGTGTGACTGATCAAATAGAACGTTAGTATTTGATGAAATGAGAGGAGTCCATGGGGAAAATCGAAGCTAACTGAATCAAAATAAAGAACTGTTACTTTGAAAAATATCTGGAGGTGAAAGGGATTTGGTAATGCATTGTGAAGATGGGTGTGAAGTTGGGTGGTTATGCTCTATGTGCAGTGTCAAGGATAGACAGAGCAATAGAGGTGAGAGTATATTAGTTTTGCCTTTAAGGACAAGAAAATCTCCACTTCTGGATCAAAGACAAGTCAAAAGGATGCCATTTAAAAAATATGCCTTACAATTTTCTTCATTCCCTATTGAGCTTGATGTTTATTTGAAATGAATACAAACTATTATATGTACTCCAGGACACATTGTGGTTAAACCTTCATGTTGTGTTCCTTTTTTTTTTTTTTTTGGTAGGGTTGTATATCGTAGTGATTTGCTATTGGCTTAGTAGAGGGCAAACAGGCTTTGATTTTTATTCCTTTGATAAGAGGGACTCATGCATTTGAAGTTATGTACAGAACACTTGCAGTGTGCCTTTCTACTAAGCGCTGGGAATCCAGTGGTGAATAAGGCAAAGTATTCTTTGCTCTCGTGGGAGAAAGGAAAACCACTCTGATTGTTTATTGCTCCCTCAACCCCAGAGGAAGGACCAGGAATGTGTGGCTAGAGATTTAGTAGAGTAAAAACAGTCTCATTGTTATAAAATTAGAATAAAATTATTTTTATTTTTATCATTTATCCTCCTAAAGTAGTATGCAAAATTGCTAGTTGTGTTTGTTGTTAATCTCTAAATATCTACGTCTAATTTTTCCCATGGATAATTGTACATGTAATTTTTCCCATGGATAATTGTGCATGTAATAAAATATACATTCTAGAATTTTCTTAATTTTCACCTTCCTAGGATACATCTAAAAGTCTACTCCTGTGGCTCTTCCATGCTGCCTGGAATAGTTACATGCCATTTATGTTTCAACACTTCTGCTTTAGTAGAATTGTGCTTTATTTAAATATTTCAAGGATTTTTGAAGCAAAAAATAAAAGTGAAGATAGATACTTAATATAGAGCTTAGTTTGCATAGGAGCAGTTCTATTTGATAAAAGTGCATCATATCTGAACAGGATGTAGAGGAAATTATGCACGTGCTCTGACCTCAAGCACACAGTCCATTTGACTCAAAAGCTAATTCACATTGCTGGCACTTTCAGTAGAGATGGATTATTCCATCTCTCACTATCTGGGGCAACAGGCACTATTCTGCCAGCAAAAAGAATAAGGAAAATGAGGTATGTAAAAACTGTTGTTTTCATGACCTAATCAATATTTGAGTACCATGGGGGCAGTGGCTAGATACACTCTTCCTAGAACTGGTATTTATGTACTGTGATAAAGCAAATTACAAAAATACAGTCATGAATGTGTAGGTTACTGAACATTCAGCCATGCTAAATATAGCTAAAAGGATGAAGAAAACAATCTTAATAAATATTTTTCTTAAATAGAAGAACCCACTTTGCAAAAGTGTGCCCTTTAGCTGGAACGAAAATGTGTCTTTTGTTGACATAATGCTTTGGGCTATTGTTCCTCTTTCTAGTAGACAATTTTTCTAGGTTACATTTACAATTAACATACATTTCTATAATATAGCCTTATAAAATCCATTCTATAATCTGGCAACATCTAGTATCTTTCTTGAAAGGCTTCAAATATTTGTCATTTAAAAAGCTGTTTTACACATTTTGCTTTTGCGTTTGAAAGTCAAGGATTAAGCAGCACCACTTATGACAAAATACTATACATGAAGCCTTTTGTTGCTTCTTTAGACTGCAGTTGGGAGTGATAAGGAGACAGTAAAGGATGCATTTTGTCAACATGCAAGCACTTTCCCTTTACCTCACTACCCATGCAAGGAGTACTGCCTTCATTGTACATTTGAGAGTTTTCTTCCTAAAACATTCTTAAACACCTCTGTAAACATTCTTTATCTGGCTTTTTCATTGACAGAGTGCTAAAGAGATGATGATGATCCAGGCCTTTTAATAAAAACATATCTGAAATTTATGTAACTGCTAATGATTAAAATTTGTGATAGAGACAGGAAAAGATTTGAAACTGAAGAAAACATTTTCCCTGGAAATGTCTTTCCTGTTCTTCAAAAGGATGGAAGTTATAGGTATGAAAGCCATAATAGTTTAGAAGGAAATAGGATATATCCTTAGGATTAGTGCCTTGCCAGTATAGAACTTGCCATTATTCAAATCAATAACATTAAAATCATAAATCATTATTTTAAAAGTTTAAAATTGAAGATGTCACAACTCAGGCTTATTCTACCTCAATGTAAATTTAGAGGTGTTATTTGAACAAATAAAGCTTTGGAAACTAGGTTAAAAATTGAGATATGAGTAAAGTTACTAATCATAATTTTTATTTCTATAAAAAGACAAAAACAACTTATATCAATTACCATCACAGTCCTTGGCTTTTCATGGGTTTTCTAACTGAATAACAGCTGAAAAATGATAAAGTCAGTGTCCTTCTTCTTCATATAAATGCATATTCTTATGGTTGTAAAAATGATGAAATCCAAATTTAAGTGCTTTCCACATTCATAATTTCAATTGACCCTAGAAGTAATCCTGTAAATTAGGCTGGTATAATTATTTATCTCAATCTTACGGAAAAAAAAGAACAAAAAAGAGGCTTGATCCTTCGTCTTTTGGTACTTGCATTATTTTGTGTCAATTTTGTGTCCTTTTTTTTTTAGTTACACAAAAACATTTCTTGCACTACCAGTACTTTCATCTCACTTTTATAAATCCCCTGATCCTAGCAGTTTTATCCTTTAATTTTACAGGTTTTCATTTTCAAAGCATTAACCATGTTCAGCAGATACCTCCCCTCCCCCTAATCTTTGAACTTCCTCTTGTCTACAACAGAAACTATGGAAAGTAATTTATACAGAAGACAAGCGAGGAAGTGAAAGGCTAACGAGGTTATTAGAAGTCAGAAAAGTGACTGAAAAAGGGAAGAAGGTTCAGAATTTCAGAAGGAAATGATGGATGGTTGCTCATGCAACAAATCTTGGTGACTTCTTATCTCTTTCACTTCATCCATCCTGTTAACTCAGAAATAATGCTGCTCTTCTAGAAACTCACTTCTAAGTCAAGAGTCACCTTTTGCCAAAATCAACATTAGATGCTGGCTGATTCTTGTAGGAGAAAATTACATTCTCTTTGTAAAGACATTAGAAAAAATATTTATTTTTTAAAAATGGAAAAGAATATCTCCTAAGGATCACTAGTTATTTGAGGAAAAACTTTAATATAAAGTATTAAACAAACTTAAAAAATATAAAAACAAACATAAGAAAAGCAACTTAGGAACAAATGCTCTGAAGTGTTCTGATCTGTGTTCGAGTTTTTATCACTGATGTCCCCAGAATTAGATAAGATACTGTGTCTTTGAAAGCAGAAAAGATCTTATAAACTGAAACATTTGAAGAATAAAAGATGTTCTTAAAAATTAAAAATGTAATAGCAGAAAAAAATTTTCAAAAGATATATTAGAGGATAAAGTTGAAGAAATATTTCAGAGTACAATGCAAAAAGATAAACCATTGGAAAATAGAAGAGAAAAGATAAGAAAGTAAAAGGATATTCCAGAATGTCCAACATCCAAAACAAAGGAGTTCCAGAAACAGAACACTGTAAGCAAGAATCAAAACTATCAGAGAAATAAATCAACAATATTCTTCAGAAAAGAAGGACATGTTTTTCCACATTAAAAGGTTTACTGAGTGCCTAGAACTATAGAGGAAAAGACATTCCCTTCAATAAAAAAGAACATGTAATTGTAAGGCACCAGAGAGAAAGAGAATTTCTAGAATCATACTCCTTGATAACAACTAACAGAAACTAGAATCTAACAGAACCAGACTTTCAAAATTATTGTCATCCTAGAATTCTCTACCCAGCCAAGCTACCAATTAAGTTTGGAGGTAAGACAAAGTCATTTTTAGACATGCAACATTTCAAGAAATTTATTTCCTATGCCTGCTTTCTCAGTCAGCTCCTGGAGGATGTACTCCATCCTCCAGGGAGTAAATTTAAAAAGAGGAAGATCTAGGATACAGACAATAAGGAACCCAACACAAGAGCAAAGCAAACATAATCCTTGGAATGATGCTAAAAGGAAGATTCAAAGACAACATATATTCACCAAGTCTAGACAGCAACTGGTCCAGATGAGCAGATCAGAAGGTGACACGGAGATTCTTCAAGAAGCTGAAATTGAAAAAAACACATAGTATGTTGAATGTATTAAAATAAGATTTATACTGAAGGAAAAGAGTTTTGTTGAATTTCATAAATACATAGAACATTAAGCATATGAATACAGAAAGATGATTTTTAAAGACTGGGTTGCAGGATACAGGGAAGCTGTACCAGAAAAGACACCACAGTATAGTATATACTACTTGTCATAGCTATAGCTAGCACCTGCATTGTCATAATGTAAATAGCTACCTAACAAAAGTTATGATATAACTATACTAGAATGATAAGGGACCATGAAGCATGTGTGTGTGTGTGTGTGTGTGTGTGTGTGTGTGTGTGTGTGTGTATGAGAGAGAGAGAGAGAGAGAGAGAGAGAGAGACGGATGTGAAGGTAAGGTGGGAGATTGTGAAAGTGAGCTAAATAGTCAACTTTCATAATGGGAAGTCTGTAGATAATACCAAATCTGGAAAAGCAAGAAATATCAATATTATGAAGTTATATGGATGTAAGGATTTAAATTATAAAATAACCAGCTAAAATAGTTGAAATGTATTTCCTTTGGGGATCAGGTTATGGAGAAGGTGAAGAATAAGGGACTGCTGTTTTTTGTAACAAGCTTTTAGAGTCTGTAAACATGCACATGCATAACTCGGGTACAATTTAAAATGGAATTGGAAACAAAACAATAGCTATAGAAAGCAAAATAGATATATAAATCATTCTCATTAATAAAAGCTATGGACACATTATCTAAAGATCTATCTTAAAAATTACTAGTATTATAATATATGTTTGACTATGGACCTTAATGTCATTTTTTAAAAATTTACGTAGTTGTCAGTAAAACATCAGCCTGGTTAGTTTTGAAGAGGCCATGGCTAGCTAAAGGGTTCACTGCTGAACGAAAATCTATGAAAAAATTTTGTGAATATGGCAGCATACTCTTGAAGCTCCTTGGAGAACCACAACGTATTTCTGAGTTGCTGACATTTTGCTAACTTCTTCGGGCATCACACTGCCATTGTCAACATTGCCTGGAGCTTTGGTATAAAGATGGATAAGGGTTAGTATGGAAAGAAAATTAGGTTCTCTTAGCCTGGCCACATCGGAGGGGAAGATAGCTTATGGGGTCTTTGGATCTATTTAAATTCTATTTATATGGGGAAGTTTGTGACAGTCTTTGAAGAGGGATGGCTTTTAGAACATTTATAAAGAGAAGAAGCGTCTATGACATTAATCATCAATCACACCTTTTTTCTCTTTTCAGGCTCCCCTTTAACCTGGCTCTTCCATACTCTGCAGGAACTTGTCCTTTTTGGGTTTCCAGTTAGTGATAGTGACAAAGCTTCAGCCCTTCAAAGTCAAAAACACCTTAAGACATAAAGTTATGAATTGCTAGGGAAAAAAAATCCTCATTGTAGCATTTCGATCAGAGGAGGAATCACTTTTTCTTATCACAGAACGAAAGCCAACATTGAAGGCTGGCCAACTCTTTGACCACAGTCTCCATCACAGACTCATTCCTTCCCACGTACCACCTGGATCACAACTTTCTCAAGTTACCAGTGATTTTTAGAACAATGTCTAACAGAGTCCAATCCATTAATTGTCCCTGTTAATGAAACCTATGCTGCGGCAGTTGATCCCTCTGCTGGAGAAAGCTCTCTACCTATACCTGACCTCATCACACTCTCCCCAAACACACTGTCACCTGACACCTGCTATCCTTCCATTTTCAGCATGTCACTTTCTCCCAGAAGGTAGGTTAGATGCCCCTGCTATAAGTTTATCATGACAATTAAACAGCTGATAACAAGGTAATGTGCTAATTGCCCATTTCTCCCTTTGAACTACAAGATTTTTAAGGACAGAAAGGTTTCTTTTTATTTTTTTCACCATTGCTTTTTTCCAGACCTTATATAATGCCTGGCCCTGGCATAGGAGGGACTCAATAAATATATGTTGACTTGAATGGATTTGTTATTTTCCTACTTATTTTTTATATTTTCACACTCTATGTCATAATGGTGACATTTTGTGTCTTTCTTATATCTATACTATCTGGGATTGAGAAACACACATTAATCTCTGTGTGCATGGCACAGAGAGATTATGGGAATTGCCAGAATCTCCACCCCAAATTAAAATGTTAAAATCTGCAAAGTGCTTGGCTTTCTAAAAAGAGAAGTTCTTGGAATCCATTAACAAATAAATGCATCTTCATTTGTATTATAGTTGGTCTAGAGATGATGAGACAACATCTAATATACTTGAGGATTGCATTAGATGAATGGTCGGTCATTTTACACACTAAAATGCTCTTAATATGATTTGTTCACAATCTTTCTATTTTATTACAGCCGGGGCACCGACAGTAGACTGACCCACCGGCGGCAGACAGTTCTCCGTGAGAAGGGGAGAAGGTTAGCTAACCGAGGACCAGCATACATGTTTAATGATCACTCAACAAACCTATCTATTGAGGAGGAACGCTTTTTAGATGCAGCTGAATATGGCAACATCCCAGTGGTAAGGAAGATGTTAGAAGAATGCCTCTCACTCAATGTTAACTGTGTGGATTACATGGGCCAGAATGCCCTGCAGCTGGCAGTGGCCAATGAACATCTGGAAATTACAGAACTTCTTCTCAAGAAAGAAAATCTGTCTCGTGTTGGGGATGCCTTACTTTTAGCCATTAGTAAAGGTTATGTTCGGATTGTGGAAGCCATTCTCAGTCATCCAGCTTTTGCTGAAGGCAAGCGGTTAGCAACCAGCCCCAGTCAGTCTGAACTCCAGCAAGATGATTTTTATGCCTATGATGAAGATGGAACACGGTTCTCCCATGATGTGACTCCAATCGTTCTGGCTGCCCACTGCCAAGAATATGAAATTGTGCACACCCTCTTGCGGAAGGGTGCTCGGATTGAACGGCCTCATGACTATTTCTGCAAGTGCAGCGAATGCAACCAGAAACAGAAGCATGACTCCTTCAGCCATTCCAGATCTAGAATTAATGCCTACAAAGGCCTGGCAAGCCCAGCTTACCTGTCATTGTCTAGTGAAGATCCAGTCATGACAGCTTTAGAGCTTAGCAATGAGCTGGCAGTGCTGGCCAACATTGAGAAAGAGTTCAAGGTAGGTCTTTAAAAGTCGAAGTCAAGGTATATTTACAAGCTTCCACTATGTACTCACACTCTGCTAGGTATCATAGACAGTAGGCAATTTTACATGTTTTTTTGTCAACAAGCTCTTTATTATATAGAGTAAAAATTGTGATCACTACCGTTTGGAGATATCTACCATACACTAGACATTTTACATTTATGATGTCTAATTCTTATCACAACCTTGAGAAGATCTTAGTTCCCTTTCTGATGCAGAAATGGAGGCATAGAAAGGTTAAGTAAGGCCCAAGATCCACAACTGGTAAAATGACAGAGCTGGGATCAGAATCCATGGATGCTGGTCTCTAAAACCCAGATTCTGCCTCCTGTAAAACACTGTTTCTATATTCAGAGCATGGTGATAGCTGCTGTTGAGGTCAGAAAGATGAATATGATAAAGGAAGTCGTAGTTTGACTTGAGAGACAGATGCATGCATGCATAAATATGCTATAAAGAGAAATGAAACTACTAGATAGGGCTATAAGCTGTGTGCTTTAGCAGTTCAGAGAAAGCAGTATTTAATTCAGATTAGGTGTCAGGGAAGTTACGTGTAAAATGGTATTTCAGCTGTATATGGCAGAATGAGTAGCATTTTGGAAGGCAGAGAATGAGGGAGAAGATATTTTAGGCCAAGGTAACATCCAAAACAAAAGCTTGTAGATATGGAAGAAGTAGTCGCTTCGAGAGAACTTTGAGCAGTCTCTAAATAAAAGGTAAGTGGAGAGATACCGTGTCAGATGCTGCCATTTTCCCCATGGTTTGTGCTACATCTGGAGAGGGTGAAAGTTCAGATTCCTAGTCTAAGGTCACACACGTACACACATACACCTTTAAATTACCTCCATAGTTTATCTGACCTGTCTTACAGTGTTCATCACGTTCTGCTGTACATTATTGTTATTTAGGATGAGCTGTTCTCCATTACTCAGCTATACACTGCTTGGAATCAGGTGTGATTCATCAAATACAGTATTACACAAAGATAACTATTGGTTTTATTTTATCTGTTCTCTATGCTATGAGAAAGCATGTCTCTACATTCCACACTTTGGGGGTCTCTCCTGTGCAGTTTCTCGGTGCCTCTGTCATTGAAGGAACACTGTTAAACCCAGCATGGTATGTCATGTGTCCATCTATCCCTGGGTCCTATCCATCCAGGCAGGGATGGGGAGGTAAATGGTGACTGGAACCTTTGAATGGCCCCCAGGATTGAGGATACTGCTTTTCCTTTAGCTACCTGGCAGCTGAGGGTACAGGACAAGCAAATGATCTCTTACAATCCTGTCTCAGCCTTTCCTACTTCTCACTTTACTCCCAGGACTCAGTGAGTCAGAGAGCTATGCTATCTTCAATTAGAGAAGTTTCTTCAAAATCTGATTAATATTATTTTAAAATTTGTATTTAATTTTTTTGAAATTTCGCAGCTTAGGTTCAACATTTCTGTTTCTGTAATTGTATCTTTGTTTACACACTTCTCTAGACCACAGAAGAATATTACATTCTTAATTCATTCATTCACTTGCTTACATCTTTTGAGCCCATGTTTGTACCAAATATTGTACTGGGGAGAGTTGAGAAGGGAGGATGGAGATGTAGCACAAACACAAAGACAATTCAGTCAGTAATCCTGCCCTCAATTAGTTTGTAATCTAATAGGAGAGGAAAGACCTGTGTGTAGGAACTATAATATAAGACATGACCTTGTGGAGTGAGGGGGCGGGCAGGTGGGCCAAAGGTGAGAAGAATCACAGCTAACCAGAATGTGAATTTTTCACTGTCCCTAAATGCATTGCATAATGTAAGAGCCCCTTTAGGATTAAGAGGATTTAAGGATCCGGACATTCCTTTATTTGTTCACCACACATTGATTCTGCTCAGGAGGTGCAAGGTATATGGATCAGGCACTTTCCCTCCATTCATACTTTCTCTGTGTAGTTCCACTCTCTTTAGCAGGTACCTAGAGCAGAGCTCTACTCAGGCTTGCTCTCTGCTTAATGCCCTGCCTCTGTGATTGTTTGAAGGCAAAGAAAAAACAAATCTCTCTGAAAACACAGATCTCTTTAATAGTATTTTATCCCTAATATCTTTTAAAAATCCTTCTCAAATATTCCATTAGTTTACTGTTAAAAGAGGGTAGCAGTTCAGAAAAATGTTTTTAAAAGTATATCCTAGAACTCGACAATCAGCAGTTTTTCTAATAAGAAATTTGACTACAAAAGTTCTTGTATTACACAAGGAGAAAGGCCAGTTCTTGGCTTTTTTAAAAAAGTCTTTGGCAAATACAAAATAAAAAATCACAAGGTTTTCTTTCTCACCAGACAGAACACTCTAAAACAAATATTTCATTCTCCAGACTAGTTTGGTCCACAGAGGCAAGAACAGCCTCATATGAGGATGAGCTGCCATTGCCTTTGTGTGTAAACTCAGGGAAAGCACATCCTCCATCCACCACCATCCATGGTGTTGTGATGCTAAACCTGTTCCCAGCAGCCCAGCCTCAGTTTACAACAGGATGGGACCTGACAGGGCTAAAGAGATTGGTGTCTCTGGTGAGATTTCTTGCTAAGTCTGCTGCTCTACTCTTCAAAAATAAATTCTCTTTCCTTACTTTAAAAGAATACAGTTGATCCTTGAATAAAATGTGTTTGAAGAGTGCGGGTTCACTTATATGTGGATTATTTTCACTAAATATAGACTACAGTACTACACAATCCCAGGCTGGTTGAATCCATGAATGTGGAACTGTGGATCCCGAGGGTCCACTGGAGAGTTACATGCAGATTTTCAACTGCGCAGAGGATGGGTTCTCCTAACCTCTGCTTTGTTCAGAGTATATGGTCATGTTAGAAAATAATAATATAAAAATGAAGAAAAGTTTAAAAATCATTTCTATTTTGCCACCAAGAAATAAACACTGATACTGCAAACACGCCAGCACATATCCTTCTATTTGTATTTTTAGTAGTCAAGTCCCTTAGAGTCTCAGGGAACAAAGATTGCAGAGTCTGGACCACCTGAGGCCTGGGATGCCTCACAGGGACCTGAGAGATTGCATTGGCCACAGGCAATCCTTTCTGCTCATGGTCTTCATATTCTTTTGCTTCTTTTTCACCTGAAATACATTTGAAAAATGCTGTGCTCATGTGCACATTTTAAAATTGGCATCTAAATATTTTTATTTTTAAGTTTAATATTTTTAAAAGATATAATTTCTGCATAGTGTAAATATTGACATTTAAAACTAGAACTCTTAAAGTGCTCCTTCAGATGTATCTAGGGGCCTTTAAGTGCTGTGATTTTATGCATACCATCACCTATTTTAAAAATAAGTAAACAACCTCCTTTTTAACATTCAGAATAGCTACATCTTTCCTTTTCTCCTTGAGCCTGTATTTCCAGTCCAATTTCCTCCACAAATATGATTCATGATGTAATAGCTTTTTATTGTGTAAAGTCCTTTATAGATCACCCAATTACATATATATTATATATATATGATATATATTATATAACACATATTAGCAGTATATTTGATCAAAACTACATAAGTTGAACATAATTTTTCAAAATAACAAATATGTACAAATTTTGAAAAGTAAATTTTAAATATATGACACAGTTCTTATTGGAAATGAATTTCTTTTTTTTTTTTTTTTTTTGCGGTACGCGGGCCTCTCACTGCCGTGGCCTCTCCCCATTGTGGAGCACAGGCTCCGGATGCGCAGGCCCAGCGGCCATGGCTCACGGGCCCAGCCACTCCGTGGCATGTGGGATCTTCCCGAA
>NC_041229.1:32030767-32038396 GCF_002837175.3 Physeter macrocephalus
TGCATCGGCAGGCGGACCCTCAACCACTGCGCCACCAGGGAAGCCCGGAAATGAATTTTTTTTTTTTTTTTTGGAAATGAATTTTTAATGGGATTAATCGTGTCCATGCTTTTGTTATGTATTTAGTGAAAGAAAAAGTTATAGCCTGCTAAAATAACTTGATTTGTCAGCTATCATATTATTTTAGTTTTTGTTAATAGGATATATAAATTAATAAAATTAAATATAAATTATTTTATGTAATAAAATTAAAAGAGCTGACTGTAGTTGGAATAACTATTTCTTGATGTGATTTGATAACTGCCTTACTGAATTACCCACACTGAATCTGAAAGAAATCACATAAAAGTTTTATCCATGTGTTTTAGCCAATATCCTATGAAAATGTTGAGTCCTGGAAACCATTCCAAATCACATTAAAAGGAATCATCCTCCTAACGTTTTCTGCCTTGCCCATTTGAGATGTCTTTCCTTTAAGCTAATAATACATCCAAAAGATGAGTATTAATAATTTAAAAGAATCACGTACATTTAAATACATGAAGAAGTGATTTGTGTATTCAGTATTCCCTACTGATGCCTTCTTTGCCATCCTTTCATTCAAGAAGGATGCATTCTTTGACAGTTGTTGAAGAATGAAGAGGCAAAGTACATTAAACAAAAATTATCATTGTTCCTATCACTACACTGCACCATACATCTAAATTTAGAACATCCCAACCTGAACCAGCATGTTGTATTTCTATCATTAAGCTTCATCTTCAACAGGAATGTGTATTAGGGCAGGAAAATACAGGAAGCCCCTCAGGTCTATGGTACCTGGGTTAATTATTAAAGGAGAATTCTCCATTGTTTGCTACATGGGTAAGTGAGAGTGGGGAATTATTTTGTAAAGGGGTGAAAGATCTATTTTCAAGGAAATCAGTTTTTAGGAAAGTTGAAGATCTGGAAATTGATTCCCTTAAAACTATCAGTGTTCTCTGGCCCCTTGGAAAGTCTTCACATATCTCTGTTTGAAGGCAACTAATCTATTTTATGAGAGTTAGAGAAAGAGAACTTTCACAAAGATTTTGTAAACTCCAATATATAGCTTCTCTAAGCTTCTCCTAAATTCTCCTTTTCCATAATTAACCCATAGTCCTTTAACAAAAGAGGCCAGAGTAGTTGCTACTGAATTCCTCAGGCAATTGTAGTCTTGCACCTTGAATCTTCTAAACTGAACAAATTGCACTCATTACCCGTATCATCAGGTCTGGAGCTGGCTCCATGTGGGGGTGACAACCAGACCATAGCAGAGAAATCTAACAATGAGATGGAACCACAGGAATAAGAAGAAAACCAACAGGCCTGAAGGATTGCAGGTCTTCAAAGTGAATGGGGGAGAAACCAGATTTAAAAGTTTTCACCCATTCAAGTTTAATTTTTATACTGAATTTTTATAAATAATTTTTTGCATTGGTAGCAAGAGGCCTCAGCCACCTTAAACTTAAACTTGGGCTAAGCCTAATTTTGGCAACAAACACCAAATCGATTAAAAAACACACACACAGAAGTTTGACTGTTTTTGATCCTGATGAAGGAGAGCATAACTCCTGGTTTTTCTCTTGACTCAAGACTAAGAATTATCATAAAGACAAGGAGATCAGTACCAGGGATGCTTTTTCAGCAAATTCATTCTCCCAAATTTAGAACTTCCTTTTAGTATATCATATGTACCTATGACTTATGTCTCTAAACCCTTTTTTGAATATATTTATATTTTAGATTGTTTGTGGTAATAAATAAGGTTTCCTTTAATTACCCTAAAATTACCCCCTCTATACATCAGAGTTTGCCCTCTTCCCTGTCATTCTAGATAAGCAGCTTTTCTGAAGCTTTTCCAGATCCTTCATGTCTTCCTGGGGGTGTGTATCTAAACAGGCACATGGCCCTTCAGATGCCTCTGCCACTGACTTTGAGGAAAGGGAAGACACTCTGCTGTGTCCGTTTTTAAACTGTTACTATGTTCTGGAGTTCAAAATGTTCAAAAATTCCTGGCATTGTTTGAAAAAGAAATACCCTCTAAGAAACTGACTGAGTTGAAAAGCAGTTTTTGTTAGCAGAAAGGCGGTGTGACTGTTATCAGACCTTAACAGGGTGACAAAGGTGTTGCTTGCATGCTAAATAGCCTACAGAAGCACAGGGCAGGGATCCAGACCAAAGGGGAAGGAGGAAATGGACCATTGTTGAGCTTCATGAATTATTCTAAGTGATTTACACTCTAACTTTATGATATAGCAGCATTTAAGTTCTCCATAATTAGGAGAAATTATCAAAAGGCCAGAAAATAAAGTAGCCTTTCAAGATCATAATTGTTAAGTAACAGAGCAAAAATTCAAACACAGGTATGTTTTATACCCAGTCATGCTCCTTTCTTTATATGACACAACAAAAGTTTTGGTTACCTGCTGTGTGCCACCCACTGTGCTGGAACCTCAAAGGTGAGTAAGATAACAGTCTTTGTTCTTAAGGATATTTGAGTCTATTCAAGAGAGACAGATACATGAGCAAATGCAGTAAATTGTAGGAGTCTGTTTGTTCTTGCCTTTGAATTTCCCATCAGTTTAAATAGATGGGCAGAAAAAATCCATTCTGGCAAAATTTTAGATCTAAGGCAAGTCAACAGTTAGGGATGGAAGTTACATGCAACAGTTTGTACCCTGAGAGATCTCAGCCCCTGAAGCACCTGTATACCTTCATTGCTGCTCTTCAATCTTCCTAGCTTCAGTGGGACCTGAGAATTTCTATGTGAAGGAAAGGATAAAACCTGTTATCAAACACTATTAAGTTAAATAAGTATCCACTGCTGTGGCAACAATCAACATAAAAGTCAGTAGCGTCTGACAAACCTAGGAAAATGTCTGTCTTTAATTCTTGTTTGAAAATGTATCTCATCTCTTTTTACCTTTTCTTTAGAGTAGTGTCTGATTACCTTTTATGTCCCTCACAACCCCACATATTAGGGGCTGTAAAAACACTTGTTAATCATCCTCACATCAGCTGTGACAGGGCTCAATGATCAATGTGCCATTGAGTGACAATTATTCTGAAGAGTGTTAGAGTTACTTATGGTCCCAAGAAGCAGGACTGGTTAACTCGATCACTAGATAGATAATAATACTCTGTACTTTCTTTACTCTTTAGGAACATAATCTCATTTTACCAAACTCCCATCTTAGTAAGACTGCGGTATCTATCACAGCACTAGTTGCTGATGGCTTGCTGAACATTTGTAGAATATTTGTTGAAAGAATGACTGAATGAATAATCGTTTTATTTTCAGTACATTCAAGTGATACCCAATGTTGATGAAAATAATCCATAAACAATCCACAATAGGAATAGAAAAGAGTTTTATTTGAGGACTATAGCCTGGAAGACAGCCTCTCAGATAACTCTGAGGAACTGATCTGAAAAAGCATGGTTTTCAACACGGTTTTATATCTTGTCAGCACAAAGAACATTAAACAAATCAGGGATATGTTCCTGCAAGGTTTGAAAAAAAAAAAAAAAAACAGATTAGCATGTACACAGCAGGTCAGTGTGGCCTTGGCATCTGGGAAGGGGGTCTTATCATCAAAGGAGGACCAGCATTGGCCTCCCAGGAAGAGAGGCGTTTAATCTTTACTTTTAACGTGGACATTCTTTACTTTTGGTCAATGTGCCCTTTTCTTAATAATTAAAGCAGGTGTACAATGTATGTTTGACAGGCCACAAACAGGCTATTTTAGTTAGCATAAAATTCAAGTTAACTCATGTATAAGCTAGAATGACTTACCCATACCTCAGTATGTGGAAATATCTTTTATCCCCAGGAATCCCATCATGGATTTATTATTTTTTGGCACAATTTTGTGCCAAGGTACTGAGACTACTTGGATATTGTTTATGAAATGATGAAAACAACAACAATAATAATTACCATGGATCCATCCCAACCCTGTGCCTGGAAGTGGCATTTGTTATCTCATATAATCTTCACAATAACCCTAGGAAGTAGGTACTTACATTACCCCTGTTTTACACATGATAATTTTGAGGCTTTAAGGGATTAAGTAATTTGCCCAAAGTCATGCAGCTAGTAAGTGTTTGCACCTATTTCAAATCCAGGTCTGCCCTTCTCCAAAGCCCACAGGGTTGATTAGTGAGAATTAAGGCATGCATTTCCCCCCACCCTCTTAATTTCTATAAAGCAAATGTTATTCTATGTATAGATCCAGACATTTAAATTACACACCATAACATATCTTCTACTATGTAAAATCCAACTAAGATGACCCTTTGATGGGATACTTTTAATAGGGTATTTTATGTCTATTAATCTCTAAACTCTGTTCTATTAACCCACTATCAGTCATCTCTTTATAACTCAAAGGTTAATAGGCAAGCACCCACTTCTAATTTATTAATGTATGGTGTGGGTGTGTGAGCCAAAGGCAGAATTAAATCAACCGCCAGCTTCACTTTTTCAAAAAACCAAAATCACAGTGCTGTGTCTGGCTAATGAACTGCCAACATCTCATTTTAAGTGAGTTTACATTTCAATTTGAGAAAACTTAAAATATGAAAATATTTGTAAATGGATTCCCAAGGTGAAAAAAAGCATGCATTTCTAAAGGCAGTCTTATTCTTTATTTTATTTTTTAATTGCTAGTTTTTGTTTTGTTTTTGCTTGGAATATGTCTTGAGAATTAGCAGTGAATTGGAAACAATTTTTTAAGTCAAGATATGAAACAGCACAGAGTACTTTACTTTTTCAGTCCATGTGGTTTCTACTAAAATATGTTACTCTACACTTGAAGGGTCATACCCTCCTTTGAAATATTTAATTTCACCTGAGCTTTTTTGGAATTCTAGAGAGTATTTGTTTTGAGTCTTACATTTTTATCTCCAAAAGAACTAAAGATACATCTAGAATTGAGCACTACAAACAAGAAAGGCTAGATGCATTAAATTTTGTCATAACTCCACAGGTACTTACAAATGTCAAGAAATGGCCTGTTTTCAGATCTTGCCTTTGATGATATAAATAAAATAATTATGTTTTAGCTTGTTATGTGCTTTGCAATGTGTGATTTCTTTAACAATTACTCTCACTAAGCCTTAGTTTTCTCATCTGTAAAATGAAAATAACAATAGCACCTACCTCATAGAATGATTTGAAGCTACCTAAGATCACATGGCTAAAAAACAGAAGAGCTGGGATTTGATTACAGGTATATCTAACCTTAAAAGCCCAATCTCCTAACCACTATAATATGGAATAATGGGCATGGACAACATATGTATTGATACTTCCACACCTCAAAGTTCTTCCCCATGACCTTAATTGACTATTTCATGACAGGGGTAGAGCTGTTTCCTTGTGACCTATTTATACTATCTGACCAGATACCTGTTTAGAAGTAGTTTGAGCCATTCTCAGTTAAGACAGAATTTGTTTTACTAATTTTCTTTTATAGAATCTGTTTGAACCTACAGTTAGCAAAGTGAAACTTGGCATGATTTCCAGGGAGGAGCCCAAGAAGGTGCTTTGCAAATACCCATGTTGAAGCTGTTTTCCATTTAGCCGCCCCGCAAATATTACCTATTGATTCACATCCAGAGCCTCTCATATTTTTCCAATATCTTTCTCTCTTGCTCCCTGCAAGGAATCTTTTTTTTTTTTAAACATCTTTATTGGAGTATAATTGCTTTACAATGTTGTGTTAGTTTCTGCTGTATGGCAAAGTAAATCAGCTATATGTATACATATATCCCCATATCCTCTCATGCTGGAGCCTCCCTACCACCCTCCCTATCCCATCACTCTAGGTCGTCACAAAACACGGAGCTGATCTCCCTGTGCTAAGCAGCACCTTCCGCTAACCATCCAGTTTATATTTGGTAGTGTATATATGTCAATACTACTCTCTCACTTCATCCCAGCTTCCCCTTCCCCCTGACCGTGTTCCCAAGTCTGTTCTCTACGTCAATGTCTTTATTCCTGCCCTGCCACTAGTTTCATCACTACCGTTGTTTTAGATTCCATATATATGCATTAACATATGGTATTTGTTTTCCTTTTTCTGACTTACTTCACTCTGTATGATAGACTCTAGGTCCATCCACCTCATTACAAATAACTCAATTTCGTTTCTTTTTATGGCTGAGCAAATTCCATTGTATATATGTGCCACATCTTCTTTATCCATTCATCTGTCAATGACACTTAGGTTGCTTCCATGTCCTGGCTATTGTAAACATAGCTGCAATGAACATTTTGGTACATGACACTTTTTGAATTATGGTTTTCTCAGGGTATATGCCCAGTAGTGGAATTGCTGGGTCGTATGGTAGTTATAATTTTAGTTTCTTAAGGAACCTCAATACTGTTCCTATAGTGGCTGTATCAATTTACATTCCCACTAACAGTGCAAGAGGGATCCCTTTTCTCCACACCCTCTCCAGCATTTACTGTTTCTAGATTTTTTGATGATGGCCATTCTGACTGGTGTGAGGTGATACCTCATCATAGTTTTGATTTGCATTTCTCTAATGATTAGTGATGTTGAGCATCTTTTCATGTGTTTGTTGGCCATCGTATGTCTTCTTTGGAGAAATGTCTATTTAGGCCTTCTGCCCATTTTTGGATTGGGTTGTTTGTTTTATTGATATTGAGCTGCATGAACTGTTTGTATATTTTGGAGGTTAATCCCTTGTCGGTTGCCTTCGTTTGCAAATATTTTCTCCCATTCTGAGGGTTGTCTTTTCGTTTTGTTTATGGTTTCCTTTGCCAGTGTTCTAATTTCATTCTTTTACATGTAGCTGTCCAGCTTTCCCAGCACCACTTATTGAAGAGGCTCTCTTTTCTCCATTGTTTATTCTTGCCTCCTTTGTCAAAGATAAGGTGACCATAGGTGCGTGGGTTTATCTATGGGCTTTCTATCCTGTTCCATTGATCTATATTTCTCTTTTTGTGACAGTACCATACTGTCTTGATTACTGTAGCTTTGTAGTATAGTCTGAAGTCAGGGAGGCTGATTCCTCCAGCTCCATTTTTCTTTCTCAAGATTGCTTTGGCTCTTCAGGGTCTTTTCTGTTTCCATACACATTATAAAATTTCTTGTTGTAGTTCTGTGAAAAATGCCATTGGTGGTTTGATAGGGATTGTATTGAATTTGCAGATTGCTTCGGGTAGTATAGTCATTTTCACAATGTTGATTCTTCCAATCCAAGAATATGGTATATCACTCCATCTGTTTGTATCATCTTTGGTTTCTTTCGTCAGTGTCTTATAGTTTTCTGCATACAGGTCTTTTGCCTCCTTAGGTAGGTTTATTCCTAGGTATTTTAATTTTTTTTGTTGCAATGGTAAATGGGAGTGTTTCCTTAATTTCTCTTTCTGATTTTTTTGTTGTTAGTGTATAGGCATGCAAGAGATTTCTGTGCATTAATTTTGTATCCTGCTACTTTAACAAATTCATTGGTTAGCTCTAGTAGTTTTCTGTTAGCATCTTCAGGATTCTCTATGTATAGTATCATGTCATCTGCAAACAGTGACAGCTTTACTTCTTCTTCTCTGATTTGGATTCCTTTTATTTCCTTTTC
>NC_041229.1:32038476-32058490 GCF_002837175.3 Physeter macrocephalus
ATTGCTGTGGCTAAAACTTCCAAAACTATGTTGAATAAGAGTGGTGAGAGTGGGCACCCTTGTCTTGTTCCTGATCTTAGTGGAAATGGTTTCAGTTTTTCACCATTGAGAATGATGTTGGCTGTGGGTTTAATGTGTCATTTAGAGCTTGTGTTTCCTTATTTATTTTCATCTGGGTTGATCTGTCTGTTGGTGTAAGTGGGGTGTTCAAGTCCCCTACTATTATTGTGTTACTGTTGATTTCCCCTTTTATGGTTGTTAGCATTTCCCGTATGTATTGAGGTGCTCCTATGTTGGATGCATAAACATTTACAATTGTTATATCTTCTTCTTGGATTGATCCCTTGATCATTTTGTAGTGTCCTTCCTTGTCTCTTGTAATAGTCTTTATTTTAAAGTCAGTTTTTCTGATATGAATCTTGCTACTCCAACTTTCTTTTGATTTCCATTTGCATGGAATATCTTTTTCCATCCCCTCACTTTCAATCTGTATGTGTGCCTAGATCTGAAGTGGGTCTCTTGTAGACTGCATATATGCAGGTCTTGTTTTTGTATCCATTCAGCCAGTCTGTGTCTTTTGGTTGGAGCATTTAATCCATTTACATTTAAGGTAATATTTGATATGTATGTTTCTATTACCATTTTCTTAATTGTTTTGAGTTTGTTTTTATACGTCTTTTTCTTGCCTTTTGTTTCCTTCCTAGAGGAGTTCCTTTAGCATTTGTTGTAAAGCTGGTTTGGTGGTGCTGAATTCTCTTAACTTTTACTTGTCTGTGAAGCTTTTGATTTCTCTGTCAAATCTGAAACTTGCTGCTTTTAATATGTTTTCTTTGTATTTAATTTTTGACAGTTTGATTAATGTGTATCTTGGCGTGTTTCTCCTTGCATTTATCCTGTATGGGACTCTCTGCACTTCCTGAACTTGATTTACTATTTCCTTTCCCATGTTAGGTAAGTTTTCAACTAAAATCTCTTCAAATATTTTCTCAGACCCTTTCTTTATTTCTTCTTCTGGGATGCCTATAATTCGAAATTTGGTGCACTTAATGTTGTCCCAGAGGTCTCTGAGACTGTCCTCCATTCTTTTCATTCCTTTTTCTTTATTCTGCTCTGCAGCAGTTATTTCCACCATTCTATCTTCCAGCTTATTTATTTGTTCTCCTGCCTCAGTTATGCTATTGATTCCTTCTAGAGTATTTTTAATTTTAGCTATTGTGTTGTTCATTACTGTTGGTTTGCTCTTTAGTTCTTCTAGGTCCTTGTTAAACATTTCTTGTATTTTCTCTATTCTATTTCCAAGATCATCTTTACTATCATTACTCTGAGTTCTTTTTCAGGTAGTTTGCCTATTTCTTCTTCATTTATTTGATCTGTGGGTTTTTATCTTGCTCCTTTGCCTCAAGATATTTCTCTGTCTTCTCATTTTGTCTGATTTACAGTATTTGAGGTCTCCTTTCCCTAGGCTGCAGGTTCATAGTTCCTCTTCCTGCTGTTCTCTGCCCTCAGTGGAGAGGTTGGTCCAGTGGCTTGTGTAGGCTTCCTGATGGAAGGGACTGGTACCTGTGTTCTGGTAGGTGGAGCTGAGTCTTTTCCCTCTGCTGAGCAGGGCTATGTCAGGTGGTGTGTTTTGGGGTATCTGTGAGCTTAGTATGACTTTAGGTAGTCTGTGTGCTGATGGGTGGGTTTGTGTTCCTGTCTTGTTTGTTTTTTTGTGTGAAGCGTACAGCGCTGGGAACTGCTGGCATTTGGGTGGAACAGGGTCTTGGATTCAGATAGAGGCCTCCATGAGAGCTCTTGGCAATTAATCTTCCCTGGGGCCAGGAATTCTCTAGTGGTCCTGGACTCTAGCTTCCTGGACTCAGTGCTCCCACCCCAAAGCCTCAGACCCGACTTCCCGTCGAGGAACCAAGACCCTGCAAGTCACTCGTTCCCACAATAAAGGGGATTAAAAAAAAAAAGACTAACAAAACCCCAGACAAATGGTAAAAATTAAAGTCAAACAAAAACAGAAGCAAGGAAACACACACACATACAAAAGAAATAAAAATAGAACCAAATAAAACAAAAAACAAAGAACAACCAGACAGAGGAACTCAAAGGCAAAATCAAACAATTAGGATCAAAACTAACAAAAACACAAAACCAAAGCAGTGTGCCAACTGAAGAATAAAGTAAGGTAACAGAACTAATAAAAAGGATTTAAAAAATAATAATAAAATAAAATAAAAGGGGAAAAAACACAGGACAACAGAAAAGCAAAGTAGAAATGGAAATTTTTTAAAATAAATAATATATTAAGTAAAAAGAAGAAGAAAAAAATTAGGGAAAAGAACATATAACAGCAGAAAAGCAAAGTAAAAATAGAAATATATATTAAAAATTATAACACAAAAGACTAAAAAAAAAAAAAACTAAAACAGTAACAACCACAAACAAAAAAGGAAAGAAAAAGAAACAAACAAAAAAGCCAAAACCAACAACAGAATGAATGAAAACATGATAAAATTCATAGTAATAATTATGTTTCCCCGGGGTCTCCAGTGTAAGTGTCCTTGCACATGTCGTGAGACACAGCCCAACTCTGCCTCCCCAAGAGGCCCTCCTCTGCCTCTGGGCTGGTCTCTGAACTTGCTGTGGGCCCTGTGGGAACCACTCAGACTCTGATTGGGCCCAATTACTGCCTGTGCTGGCCCCCAAAGTCCACAGCTGCCAGAGCTAGAATTTTTTCGTTTGTGGGAACACTCATTGTCTACTCAGATATTCCATAGACACAGGGTCTACCTAGCTGATCACGGGGATTTAATCTGCAGCTTGAACAGCTGATGGAAAGATTTTTGATCTTCTTCCTTAGTCGCCCTGTTCCTGAGGTTCAGCTTTGGTTTTATCCCCACCTCTCCCTGTGGTCTACCCACAGGAGTCTGTCCTGAGGCTGCCTTGGAGCTCTTGGGTCTGCCTCTGTGAGGACCGGGTGCAGAGGTGGTATGGCTGCTTGGATCACAGGGCCCCTGGTGGCACCAAATGCACAGGGAAGCTGGCAGCCATGGGCACAAGAGATATGGCCCAAGTGAGGGCCTTTTCTGGTGCTCAGCATAAGGCATGTGAGGGCCAGCCCTGAGAGGGCTTCTTTTATTGGTGCCAGTGTGTGGGGAGAGAGAGGTTACAGTAGCAGCTCCTCCCCATGTGTGGGACTCAGCAATAGCACCCTGTTTCCATGGAAGTCCAGTCTTCCTCCATAGGCATTCCCTGCTGCGGATTTCCTCCCTCCCATCCCCTCAGTCTGTCTCCCCACAGCCAGCAGCAGTTCTCACTCCGGGTCTGTTCTCCAATCCACACAGTCCAGCTCCCAACCCCCTTGCACACCTGTGAACACATGTCCCAGTCTGGGGCACATAGGGCTGTGGTACAGACCACCTGTATATTTCTCACTCTGTCCCGTCAGCCATAGATTGGCCGCTTCACCCTCTTCTGACAGCCTCAAATGATTTTCCCTTCTGTCCCAATCGATTTCCCTGTCGGAGGGGGGGTTTCCCTGAATTCGGGAATCTCTCCTCTGCTTCAGCTCCCCTGCCCTGAGGTGCAGGTCCTGTCCTGCTTCCTGTCCTCTTCTTTCTCCCTCCTTTTTTTCATCCTACCCAGTTATTCAGGGATCTTTATAGTCCTTTTTTGTGTTGAAGGTCTTCTGCTAGTGTTCAGCTGGTATTCTGTGAGAGTTGTTGCATCTGTAGATGTATTCCTGATGCATCGTGGGGAGAGATGAACTCCACGTCCTTCTACTCCTCTGCTATCTTAACTCCCCCTGCAAGGAATCTTTTTATCCTACAACACAATGGTGGCTTCAAGATGGAGGAGACAACTAATTCTGGACCTGCAAAGCTGGCTTTAAGAGTAAACTCTGCCATGGAGGCAGTGACCTTAAGGGACCTTAGTCTTTTGATGTGCAAAATGGGACTAGTATTTCCCTGGCTTGCCTCCCAGTTCTTCATAGATCAAAATAGAGAAGCATTCTACAAAAAGACAAAGTGGCATAATTCTTACAGGCAGAGGGTTTAGAGCAAAACAGGGTTATGTTTAAAGCCTCATTTTGATACTTAGTGGCTGCATGATCTTGGACATATTATTTAACCTAAGTAATCAAGGCAACTGTGAAGATTAAATGATGATATGATCCACTTGGAATGCAATAAGTTCTAGCTAATAGGTTTTCTTTATTAACATTGGGTTATAAATGGCCTTATTTCAATGTAAGAGAATAAAGAGGAAGGAAATATCAAAAAGACCTGAATGAAGATATGAATGCATGGTGTATGTAAGTTCAAAATGAGTTTTTGGTGTTTAAATATGATCCGTACTCTCTAAATCCTCCCAAACTACCATTAGTTCATCAGCAATAAATTACAGTGAAAGCATTTTCATTAAATTTCCTTTTCTCCAAAGAGAAGAATCTCAATTTGCAGACTTTATATTAGATCTCATCTTTTGACACTGTGTTTGGTACATAAAGTTCCTTGGTAACAATTTAGTAAATAGATAAGTGATATATGTTTGCTTTTGTCTAGCAAATATATATTATGTGCCTAGCTGATGAAGTTATGAACATAAGAGATATATGTATGCAAAATAGTATGAGCATGCTGTGGGAAACGTTGTTTACTTTATATTTTTCCTGAATCAGCAGATGAGTTTGGCACAGTGCAGTACTTTTTGATAACTTTGGTTGTTTTAGACAAATTTCCTCTTTCAGAATATAAAGAAAATCTTTATTGTGCTAAGATATTTCAGAGATCGCTCAGCAGAACAGCAATTGAAGATGTTAAAAGAATAGTAAACCTAAAAATAGAGGTGTTTTCCTCTACAGACCGTCAAATCACTGATAAATTCTGCAGCATAACATAGTAAAATTTGCTACTTCTACATTATTGTTTTTTGCTTTGCTTTGTCTTTCCTAGAATGACTACAAAAAACTGTCAATGCAGTGCAAAGATTTTGTTGTTGGACTCCTCGATCTGTGCAGAAATACTGAAGAAGTAGAGGCCATTCTGAACGGGGATGTTGAAATACACCACAGTGGTGGAGATCACGGTCGTCCAAATCTCAGCCGTTTAAAACTTGCCATTAAATATGACGTAAAAAAAGTAAGGTCAGGCCTGAAACCCCTTTTACATTATTTCAGTTTTTATTGGTGCTAAATCAGGATGAAGAGTTGGCATAATTAGCTTGAGCTGGGTTTTTCTAATTAATTGCACTAGGTAGGTTCTCTAACAATTCTAAGTGCCTGGTTGTGAGGCATTTAACCTACACTAATGCCAGTCTTTAAAACCTAGACTTGTTTATGTAGTGATTGATTGACACTTTATTTTACTTAACTAATGATATAAAAATGACTTTGTGTGTTCAAATTACAAGGCATTTGTTATAGGATAGGAACATCATTATTTAAGACCCAACTCGGTTTTCGCATTTGTTAATATATTCCAATTCCAGACCAATGCCTTCTATTCCTTCTTTAGAGCATTTGAATCTCCTTCATCTTTATTTGTGGAGTATTTTTATCTCTGTCTTCATGCGGTGCCCCCTATCCTTGACTGCTTTCTTAGGTTATGTAAGATATCTTTAAAAAAAAACAGTTTTTAAAAGTAGGTTTTCTAATAAAAGTAACACAGACTTATGGTAAGCTTTCAAACAATATAGACATGCCCTCTTTCTGTCTTCTCAATTCTTAACGGAGAGTAGTTAATCAATATTATATTTCTCTCCATAAATTTATACCTTGGACATCTTCACATATCAGTAAATAAACATCCACTTAATCTTTTCAAAGGCTGCATATCGTTATGTTTATTTATACCGTTATGTTCTTTTAGTCAGTTTACTATTTAAGGGTGTTTATTATTTTCTTTATTTTTTTGTTATTTCAAAACACTTGCTAAATTTCCCTTCAGAAAAGGTGCACCAGTTTGCACACGTCAACAGTGTGTGAGAGGGATTATTTCTTCCACTCATAATGGGTATTATTATTATTTTTTCTTTTTTTAAAATAGATCTTTATTGGAGTATAATTACTTCACAATACTATGTTAGTTTCTGTTGCACAACAAAGTGAATCAGCCATATGCATACACATGTCCCCATATCCCCTCCCTCTTGAGCCTCCTTCCCATCCTCCCTATTCCACCCCTCTAGGTCATCGCAAAGCACCGAGCTGATCTCCCTGTGCTACATAATGGGTATTATTAAACCTTACCATTCTGAGAAGACAAACATTGTATCTTGATTTAATTATCTTCCAGGTTAACCATCCTTAAGAAACATTTTTAGTTCCTTTATATAACCTGTCCTTTGTCTAATTTTTAATATTCTTTACCAATTGTTATTTTGAGTTGTTGCTTTTTGTATATTAAATAATGCAGCTCTCTGTCATATGTAGGGTTCATTTGTAAGCAATAAATATGTAAGAATAAAAAATTCTGAAAAATAAAGAGTGAAATTTAATTATAAAGTTTTCTTAATTGAAAGAGTTTATGGTGCAGGAATAAAAAGAAATATCAGTGGAATAGAATAGGCAGTCTAGAAAAAGATCCATATGCAAATGGGAGCCTAGTATAAAATAAGTTTAGCATTTTAGGTCAGTGCAGAAAAGGTCGTATACTTTAAAAAAAAAGTATTTAGACATCTGATCTAGCAGGATCTTTATATCACTCCTTCTAGATGGAAAAAAAACATATAATCATAAAATTCCTTTTGTAAAATATTGATGAATCTTTTTCCAATATTAAATTTCCAAAATTTGTTTGTGCTTTGAAAGAAAACCTGTTAGTCATAAAGCAAAAGTTGGAATCTTTGAATTTATGTAATACATATTAGAACCCCCTGCCATCTTGCTTGATACCTGCCCACTAGATATTTTACATTTGTTCTTTAATTTTAACAATATTTTTCATGGGCAAGAACAGAACATAATATTAGAATGCAAGAAAAGAGTTTATGCTGAATCTTTAATCAAGCTGTTAAATGTTTTGTCACTCCCCTGCTAGTTTGTAGCTCATCCGAACTGTCAACAGCAGCTTCTGTCCATATGGTATGAGAACCTTTCCGGTTTGCGGCAGCAGACCATGGCAGTCAAGTTTCTTGTGGTCCTCGCCGTTGCCATCGGACTGCCTTTCCTGGCTCTCATTTACTGGTTTGCTCCATGCAGCAAGGTATGTCTGTGAAGCCTGCACCTCTGTTAGCTCCTAGAAGTGTATTTGGTTTATATATCAGAGCCAGTTAAGCAAAGAAAATTCTATTTTCCAAATAAAAATTTCAGGGAAGTCAGAGTTGGGTTTAAATAATCGTATTGTTTTTAATATTATAAAAATAACATATTTGCTATAAGAAATAAAGAAAGCAATGGAAAGAGAAAATTCACTTGTAATATTACCACTATTAATATGCAAAAGAAAACCTCAGTATATTTCCTATTTATCTTCTCTCTAGTTACGCCTATGCATATATTTTTAAATTTTTGATGAGGTATGCATTGAGCAGATATCTCAAATAACACCCTAAAAGAACATGTTTCCTTTTGTTATTTCTCCTCTGGCAAAATTTGAGATGAAAGTTTTTGTTTTGTATTTATTTTAGCGAATATGACCAGAAAAATCTTAATATAAATAAAGGACAATTGTGTAAATATTACTATAATGCTCGTTTCAATGAAGGCTATTTGTTTTAAGGACAGAGTACATTGTAACCTGACAACAAAGATAGCCTGTTTTGGGGCTTCCCTGGTGGCGCAGTGGTTGAGAGTCCGCCTGCCGATGCAGGGGACACGGGTTCGTTCCCCGGTCTGGAAAGATCCCACATGCCGCAGAGCGGCTGGGCCCGTGAGCCATGGCCGCCGAGCCTGCGCGTCCGGAGCCTGTGCCCCACAACGGGAAAGGCCGCAACAGCGAGAGGTCCGCGTTCCAACAAGAACAAAAAAAAAGATAGCCTGTTTTTTTGTGTTTTTTTGTTTTTGGCAAACTCTGCCCAGAATTTGATGAAATTAATTTGTTCAGATGGACCTAGACTTTCATTAGTGCGACAGAAGTTTGGAAAGTGTTGACCTGTCATTCTGTTAACAAGCATAGAGATTTGTCTGCCCTGCATTGCCAACAATCTTATTCTTCATGTTTTTGAAGCCACATTTCTGGAACTAAGTTTCAACTCTTAGAGTCAGACTGAAATAATTCTAAAGCTATGTGGCTAAAAGGTCTGCTGGACCATCTATTTATGTGCCATGTAGATATGCCAGTTGAATCACTTGCTGTTGTTAAATCTGGGCATGACTCATTTTCAAATATTTGTAACATGTGGGTGCAAAGACATATATCACCAACATATTTTTTCTTCTTATTATTACTTAGTCATATATCTGGTGCTTTAACCTTATAGGAATGTTAGTAAGTGGCTTATGGTAGGAAGCTGGTGCAAAGCCTTACATAGTGGGAACTTCATAATTACTTCCATTGATGATGGTAGGAACTGCTGGAAACTTGGCATTTTCTCCTGAGGGTAAAATCTGTCATTATAAATGTTTTTCCCTTAAATATATAAGGCCAAAAGTTGGCCTTATATATTTATAAATAAAATATAAAGGAGGAAAATAAAATGAAAATAGTGATATTTACTAGAATTAGAAATTTATAGCATGGAGTTTTTTCTAGAAAGTTAAGATTTTTCTTTTCTTCCCTTTTTCATAGGAATGACAGATTTCACTTTGAAAAAAGAATTAATTCTCCTTACTAGAAAATAGGCTACATCTATGTATGTAGCCTCTGTTCTGCTTCTACTCATATTTCCTGGGTCTTCAGAGATTTAAGCTGAATTAAAAGTGGGGGAGTGTTCTGAATTATCCTTGTTATTACTCTGTGATCAGTTAAATTATAATATCTCTTCTAAAGTGAATAATTGTGCCTCCCCATATCCAGTGAGTTCAAAAGCATAATGCCGGGCTTCCCTGGTGGCACAGTGGTTGAGAGTCCGCCTGCCGATGTACGGGATACGGGTTCGTGCCCCCGTCCGGGAAGATCCCACATGCCGCGGAGTGGCTAGGCTCGTGAGCCATGGCCACTGAGCCTGCGCGTCCGGAGCCTGTGCTCCACAACCGGAGAGGCCACAACAGTGAGAGGCCCGCATACAGCCAAAAAAAAAAAAAAAAAAAAAGCATAATGCCTTCCAGAGTGTTTGGTGTTTTGACAGACAAGTTTTGGCAGCCCTTAGAGTTGCACATTTCTTAAATTTTGATTGAATCCTAATTAACCTGATTTCCTTCACTATTTCTTCTTCCCTGGCCATGTTTCTTTCTGGCATCTGTTTTCCATCCTCGTTTATGAACCCTGAGGCAAATAATCAAATTAAAAGGACACTGTCGAGGTTTTTTTTTCATATCTAAAATCTATTTTACTGTTCTTTAATGTTTGAAGCATGATGATAAAATCTATTTTACATTTTTCCCTTTAGTGATATATATAAATATTATTTACAGTTTAGATAATTGATTTTTTTAAATTGGGGGGGAGATTGCTCAAGCTATATTGATGCTTTTATTTAAAATATTAAAAAATTCCAAAGCATCCATGAAAATTAAGCGAGATCAAATTGCAGACCTATGCACCTTGATAGAGTCCCTGTTTCTATTTAAAGTTTGGTTTTCTTTCAAGTCTGCTCTTTTCTTTAAGAAATTCTTTCTATCCTTACTTGTTCTCTTTTTCCACGATAACCCAAATGTGTTTTATACTCATTATAGTAAAAATAGGTCATGCTGTGATTTCAAATCATTTGGCTTAAGCTATCTTCAACCTTTTCTGCTACTATTGGTATTTGATAGTTATTTGATCATCAGTAAATACTTAAAAAGAGTATGATATAATATTTAAAAGCAGGTATTTCTTTCAGTGCTTACTTTCAGTCATTTTTCCAGGTACATCAATTTTTCACCTTGTTCAATTTTTCTTTACAGTTATTTTTTTTAGAAATCTGTTTACGTCACAGAATATATAGATGACAAATTTTACTAAAATGAATAACTCACTTGAGTTCATAAAGTCCATTGAGTGGTGCCAGAATCTCCTTTAGTTTAAAGAGAAACACAACTCTCAATGATTTGTAAAAAGAAATAGAAGATATGACTATCCAAACACACCATTTTAGTTTCCTGTCAACCAACTTTTTGTTTGTTTTTGGTTTATGTGTTTACTTGTTTTCTATTTTTAAAATTTTATTTATTTATTATTATTTTTTAAACATCTTTATTGGTGTATAATTGCTTTACAATGGTGTGTTAGTTTCTGCTTTATAACAAAGTGAATCAGCTATACATATATCCCCATATATCCTCCCTCTTGCTTCTCCCTCCCACCCTCCCTATCCCACCCCTCTAGGTGGTCACAAAGCACTGAGCTGATCTCCCTGTGCTATGTGGCTGCTTCCCACTAGCTATGTATTTTACGTTTGGTAGTATATATTTAGTAAGCAACAAAAGTACCTGGTTTGATTCTCTTCTCTCCCTTCTGAATAAAATAAAGGAGTCATATTGTGTAAGAACCAGGAACCCAGGGAAGAAGGAAGGTGAGGCAGGTCAGGAGTGAGGGGCAGATCAGACACCGTGCCCTGAATAACTGAATGTTGGCTTTAGATGTGTCCAGACAGCTGAACTCAAGTTCCAGACCTCTCAGGCTTGAGGCACGCTCTAATGTGGGTAGCTTTATTCTCACCCCATTTTATGTCTCCAGCTTTTTCTCTTCTCCTTCTCCTATTTTAATTTGTGCTCTCTTGAGTTTTTTGTAATTTTGTATTTTGAAGGCTGCTTCTGATTCTCTCCTGAACAAAGCAGGGAATAAATAAGTTTTCACTACTAATAGTCAATGCCCCAATCCCAGTTTTCCACAACAGTCAGATAAACTGAGAACTTTAAAAAATTGGCTTAATATTTATAATAATAGCTCTTTTCACCAGGAAGATATTGAACCTTGCAATAAATGATTAAATAAATCTTGTACACGTGATTAAATCTTATATAAAACATGATTAAATAGCCATGATTACAATAAATTGTATATAAAGCAAATGTAGAATAAAAATTGTATATGTGGCACACCATAGGAAAAGAAATTAAAGTCGCATTAATGTTCAGTTTTTAATAGTCCATATTTTTTTAGAAAACATTGCTAAGGACAATAGGCAAAAGAAAATCAAGCCTACTTTCTCTCCCATTTGTTTTAACTTTATTTGAGAGTTCTATTTAAACAAGATCTTAAAAAAACACAAAAAATACTCTTTGATTCAATCTAATGAGCATTTACGTATGGAAGTATGGTTTTTGGACATTTTTACAGCAACCTTTTACAAAGTAACCTTGGATTGGGTCTGCAATGTATCTAACTGTATAGATCCATTGGCTTAAAACTAGATAGATAGAGCGATTGATCTATTGATCTAGATAAACACACACACACACACACACACACACACATGCATGCATGCACGCACATGCACACCCTGATATTCTGCCTGGCCTAAGACTCTAAATATCAAGAGAGAAGGGACTAAACTATGTGATTCATCCTAGCTCTAAATTTTATGATTTTGAAGACCATATAGACAGATAAAGTGTGTAGGAACAGAGAACACTGATTACATTCCTTCCATTATAGCATTTAGCTTTTTAAAATCTTAGAACCGTTTGTTCTCTAAGAATTTACATATGTATGTACTTCAATGAAAAAATACCAACTTGTTTTGTAAACCAAATAGAAACATTAATTCAAACAAGTATGCCTGGGTTCAGATTCCAGCTCTACCACTTATAAGCTGTGTGACCTTTAAGCTAGTTTCTGGACCTCACTTCCTCAGTTTCTTCATCCATAAAATGGGCATTTCAGCAGCATATACTGCTTTGTATTGTTGTAATTATATTATGAAATTAACAGGGTAAAGCACTTAAAACAGTACATACAAGTACTGGCCAAGTGTTGGTGGTATTATTATTAGTTTTTACATTTTTCTGTAATAATAAGCTCGTTTGAAAAGCTGTTGAAAGCTATTGGCCCTCTCCTAAGAAAAAGTCCTTGCATACATGTATTTGAGTTTTGTTTACCATTACAGGGGATACACAGAGCCCTTGAGACACATCCTGGGCACACACCATCCCTCTGTCCCAGCTAGGATTCGTGCATCTCAGATGGAAATGATTCCTGTACGATAGATACACAAGAGCTTTTATTGTCTCCATATTTCATATGAAGAATCTGACTTTCACATAATTTAGGAAATTCACTCATTGCTACTCAGATAATGAGGGAATAAAACTGGAACCTGAACCTAAAATGTGTTGGTTATGTGACCAGAGATGTATGTAATTGTCAATCTGCATTTCTTGCCACACTGATGCAATTCTAGCCAAAAAATCCCACACAACATTTTTTTAAACCTTTTCCCGAAGCCTATGAACAGCAAATATAAAGTGCTTTCCGATAGGCTTCTGAAAATATAAAAAACGGTTTGAAGACCCTACAGCCACCCTTACAAACTGGTCCCGTTGAGTCCCCGTTTCCACCCTCTGCCCTTGAGACCCACCCCCTACTTGGTTTCCATCGCCTGGGCCAGCTCCAGTGAATTCACCCATTCTTCCTCAAAACTCCCTTCCCAACGCGAGACCAAATGTTTTAACCTTTTGCTCCTATCCCATATTTAAAGATTTAGAGACGTAAAAGGAAAAAAAAAAAACACTTGGACTTTTTTCAATCCAGTGTCATTCCAGGACATCTTTCCAGTACGTGATGGGAACTGCCCTGCTGTCCTGTCCTGGGCTGGGAGTTCTCTTCTTGGTACTCCTGACTCTTACTCCATTTACAGCATCACTTGAAGCCTGATTTGCACCCATGTCAGTGAAATACACATGAGGACAACAAGCAGACAAATATCAACCAAGGGTGTATACATTGTAAAGCAGATTCAGATTAATATTTTCATTGCTGCTTCCTCAATACTTCACACCCACTAAATTAGTTTTCTTTTTATGAGTAATTTTGATACTATGCTCTGCCTTTTGTCATTATTATATTCATAAAATATTTTGTCAGTATTATATATAATATCTTAAGAACTTAAATGTCATTTAATAGAAATTTATTTATTTAACTATCAATCCAGAATATCAGCATATGTAGCTGAGCAACGTGACCAAAATTTTATATCAGCATAAGGAATTATTTTTCTATTATTAGTTATATAAAGGTACATAATTATCTTAGGAGAACATTGGAGTGCACAGATATTTATTCTTGTGTATATGCATGTGTGTTTTGCAAAATGTACGGAACAAAGCTAAGATTTTCTTTTGGTGTGTGTTGTGGCAGATGGGGAAGATAATGCGTGGCCCATTCATGAAGTTTGTAGCACATGCAGCCTCCTTCACCATTTTTCTGGGGCTACTAGTCATGAATGCAGCTGACAGATTTGAAGGCACCAAACTCCTTCCTAATGAAACCAGCACAGATAATGCAAAACAGCTGTTCAGGATGAAAACCTCCTGCTTCTCATGGATGGAGATGCTCATTATTTCCTGGGTAATAGGTAAAGACTGATTTTTCTGTCATCATTTATTTTTACAGCCTTAGCAGTAGGACTGAATGACACTGATTCCCTCACACATCAGTTATACAGATGTATACAGCATGATACAATGCTCCACACAGCATGATTTTTTGTTGTTGTTTTTAAAGCACAGTTATCTTGCGATCATTATCAGTACCAGTCTTCTCACATGCCACATGCTTTTTAGATTTCCAAGAAAAACCCAGGAAGAAAATGAACAGGATAGTATGAATCAAACCCTGCCAGTGATGAAAAACTGCCATTCATGTTTTAGGAGAGCTGTGACTTCAAGTTTAAAAATAATCACATGATTTTACCTTGTAATTTAATAGGAACTGAAGGTAGTAGCCACTCACGTCTATTGAACATTTGTTATGTACCAAGAATCACTTGGTACAAATCACTTTACATACATCATATCACACACTCTTTTTGTGCCTTAGTGGTCCAGTCTGTCATATAATAATGTCTACACTACAGCATTAATGTGAGGATTAAGTAATTTGCTTTAGATCTCCCAGATGGTAAGTGAAACAGAGGGAATGTGGTCTTAATTACTATGCTGTTTGTCTTTAGAATCAATCATCCATATGGCTTGTCATTAAATATAATGCAAATGAAAGATATTTTAATTGGATATTTATGAATGAATAAAGTCAGTAGCTATTACCTACCTAATAGCTGTCTAACAAAGTGCCCTCATTAGGTAATGAGGATACTGAAGTGAATGAAATGCAGTCTTTATTGTCAAGGAAGTTAAGTCTGGGGGCAGGGGACAGGTCAATAAGTAAATCAATAAAGAAAACCTATGTGACACATACTGTAACTGAGGAGCTATTAGGGTGTTATGAACACACATGGATTGGGCATCTAAATCTGAATGGGGTGGGGTGTGGATGGGGCGAAGGAGGCCTCCCTGAACAGTATGTTCAATCTGAGACTTTGAAGATAAGGACATGTTAATCCTACAGAGTGTTTATGGGGAGTAAGGACACTACGAGGCATGGATGCAAAATGTTAGATGCAAAGGTGTGAAACTAGGTCGACAGCTGGCACCTCATTTGCAAAGTCATGTGTTAGGTCCAGCTATAATGCAGGTTCACTTATGGATGTGGGTGATGGGAGATAAGGGTGGTGACATGGCCAGAGGATGATTTTCAGCTGTTGGTGATGTGATCCATCACATTTTAGAAAGGTCACAGTGGTTGTGAGGTAGAGGGTGGCTTTGGGGAGGGGTGAGTGTGGAGGCTGAGAGACAATTGAAGTGATCCCTGTGAGGAACATGGGGCCAGAAGTCAGGGCGTGGGGAAAGGAGTGGAGAGCTTCTTAAAAGACACGCTTCAAAGAACTTGGTGATGTATTGTACATGGAAAGGGAGAGCTGTGGATTCTGCCTCGGATTACTAGGTGGTGACTGCAAGTCTCTAGGAGGAAGAATATAGAGGGAAGATCATGCTTGAGACTGGGAGAATGAAAAGCTGGTAGGTAAGTTTGGGTTGTGATTGACTTTGAAGTGCCCATGGGATTTCCAGTTGAAGATGTCCACTAAAATGCAACCCCTGGGAGAAGCCAGGCTGTGGATAAAGTTTCAGGAATCTTCATAAGGCCCTGACTATGCATGAAGTCACCTAGGGTGTAATGTGGAGAGTGTCAAGAAAAGAAGGCTCAAGGAATCTTTATACAAAACCATTGGTAGCCCATAAGCTTGGTTCTCTTCCAGTGATCTGGAGAAGCATCTGCAGTCAGTTTTATATCACTTCTAGGGCAGGGGATGTCTTCTTGGCTTCCTCATACTGGGACTGATAGGATGATCCATTGAAATACTACGAAGCACTATACAAATTACCATATGATCATTTTAAATGCATATGAGGTAATTCAACAGCATTGAGAGTTATTCAAAACTTCTGAATCACTTCATTTCCTGGAAATGTTCCAAGGAGAAATATAGTGTCTTAACATGTGAATTGCATCACTAAAGTAAACCTTAGATAAAGAAGAGTTTGATTTTCCACTTTTTCTTTTCAGCTTTAATTGATATTTACCTTATAACGTAATGCTTATAAGAACTAAATTACATTTCACTTTGAATATTTGATTTAAAATAAGAATGATCATTTGGACATTGCCTTTACCTCAAGCTAAGAGCCTATATGTTATAGGTTTTTTTTTAATGTTAGTATGTTTAAAGTACATATTACAGCACTTGGCACATAGGAAATGTTTAATAAATTTCAGATAACTATGATTACTATTAAACTCTTCATTAAGAGTTCATGTGTTTTATATGGAAAACATATTAAGTAAGATATGACACCAGTTCAAGATTAAACTTTGAAAACATTAAATTTTATGTGAGGATAAAATACAATGAATGTTCATTTTATTCTTTATCAAAAATAATTGACTCTCCTCATACTAATATTTTAATATAAACATTGGAAGTTTTTCCTTTTCCACTTGGAAACCTAAACCAAGAATGTTAACTTTTAATTTTAAGAATAAAAGCATTTTCCTTGGAACAACTGGCTGGATAACCTTTGTGGTTGAGATTCAGAGTTGATCTCACAGTATTCATTTAAAGGGAAAACAAGGAACAACTCAGAATGGACAGCTGATACTTTGTAGCATATATTAGACTCCTGGTTCAGTTTCTGACACTGGTATTTATTTTTCTTTTTGAAGTTATTCTTGAAAGACAGTTGCTGTACTTTCTGGAAATATTAATAAGAAGTGGACTACTTAGGTCAAGATGCTAGTTGGTTTGAGGGAAAAGACTGACATTATTGGTCACAGAAAGCAAATTTATATAATTTTTAGTAGACAAAAAGTTGAAAGGCTGGATGATGGAATTGACATTCCAGGAGATCTTGACAAGGCTGAAGGGCAAGCTGAAACCAATGAGAAGAGTAGCAGGAACACAGGGAGGGGGAGACACACTTGATGACACTTCACCTAAGGAGCACTTTTTAACTTAATGTCCAGTGTGAGCTGCTGAGGAAGCAAATGTAATGCTGGGTTGACCCTTCAACAGAAGGAGAGGACTGCAGGCAGGGCCGTAATTACATCCCTGCTCCACGCTCTGGCCACATCCTGTCTGCAGGCAATTGACAAACTAGGGAGCATCCCAGATTGAAAGCAACCAGAAAAGGGAGTGGCTTTTCCAGGGAACAGCACTTGTGGGAACTGGGCAAGCTTACTCTGGAGTGTGGAGGTAGGGCAGAACCCCGGGATTGTGGAGCCTGAGGTTCAGTTATTTGGAGGGCCCCATTTAGAGAAAAAGAAGACAAAACAGAGCCCTAGGAGAAACCTGGGCAGATAAGGCATCTTGAAGGTTAAATTTTATTAGCTTTGTGGGAAAACTGCCTCTGCTGTAGAAGCATAGATTTAATGAGTGCACAGGTGTTTGTGCTTTGTTTTATTCTGTTTTGTTTTAAGAAATTTAAAGGCAGAGAGAGCAGACTCATTCTCTTCTCTCAAGGGCAGAATTAGCACTGACAGGTCCACAGTGAAGGGATCCTTCCTAAAAAGTCAACAATGGGATGAGCCGTCTTCAGAAATAGTCATTCAGGACGAATTCAAGAAGAGGCTCAACCCCGTGGAGAAGTCCCCTTCTTGCTGGAGAAGTTGGAATAGATGGGGGATTTCAATCTATGCTTGGCAGCTCCTGGGGGTCCACAGGGGAAATAAGACGGGAACTCTTCCTTCAAACAGAAGAGTTCTCTGTATCTGTTTTATTTTTTAAGCTTTGGTGAGATATCATTTTTCTTTAACATCTTTATTGGAGTATAATTGCTTTACAATGGTATGTTAGTTTCTGCTTTATAACAAAGTGAATCAGTTATACATATACATATGTCCTCATATTTCTTCCCTTTACAATGGTGTGTTAGTTTCTGCTTTATAACAAAGTGAATCAGTTATACATATACATATGTTCCCATATCTCTTCCCTCTTGCGTCTCCCTCCCTCCCACCCTCCCTATCCCACCCCTCTAGGTGGTCACAAAGCACCGAGCTGATCTCCCTGTGCTATGCGGCTGCTTCCCACTAGCTATCTATTTTACATTTGGTAGTGTATATATGTCCATGCCACTCTCTCACTTTGTCACAGCTTACCCTTCCCTCTCCCCATATCCTCAAGTCCATTCTCTAGTAGGTCTGTGTCTTTATTTCCGTCTTACCCCTAGGCTCTTCATGACCTTTTTTTCCCCTTAGATTCCATATATATGTGTTAGTATACGGTATTTATATTTCTCTTTCTGACTTACTTCACTCTGTATGACAGACTCCAGGTCCATCCACCTCACTAGAAATAACTCAATTTCGTTTCTTTTTATGGCTGAGTAATATTCCATGGTTGTTTGTTTTTTTGTTATTGAGCTGCAAGAGTTGCTTATAAATTTTGGATATTAGTCCTTTGTCAGTTGCTTCGTTTGCAAATATTTTCTCCCATTCTGAGGGTTGTCTTTTGGTCTTGTTTATGGTATCCTTTGCTGTGCAAAAGCTTTTAAGTTTCATTAGGTCCCATTTGTTTATTTTTGTTTTTATTCCATTTCTCTAGGAGGTGGGTCAAAAAGGATCTTGCTGTGATTTATGTCATAGAGTGTTCTGCCTATGTTTTCCTCTAAGAGTTTGATAGTGTCTGGCCTTACATTTAGGTCTTTAATCCATTTTGAGCTTATTTTTGTATATCGTGTTAGGGAGTGTTCTAATCTCATACTGTTATAAGTACCTGTCCAGTTTTCACAGCACCAATTATTGAAGAGGCTGTCCTTTCTCCACCAGTGGTAGTTTGATAGGGATTGCATTTAATCTGTAGATTGCTTTGGGTATCTCTCCATCTATTTGTATCATCTTTTCTTTTTTTTCTTTGTGGTACAGGGCCTCTCACTGCTGTGGTCTCTCCCGTTGCAGAGCACAGGCTCCAGACACGCAGGCTCACAGGCCTAGCCTCTCTGCGGCATGTGGGATCTTCCCAGACCAGGTCACGAACCCGTGTCCCCTGCAAAGGCAGGCGGACTCTCAACCTCTGAGCCACCAGGGAAGCCCTATTTGTAACATCTTTAATTTCTTTCATCAGTGTCTTATAATTTTCTGCATACAGGTCTTTTGTCTCAAAGTTCCCTCTATGCCTACTTTTTGCAGGGTTTTTATCATAAATGGGTGTTGAATTTTGTCAAAAGCTTTCTCTGCATCTATTGAGATGATCATATGGTTTTTCTCCTTCAGTTTGTTGATATGGTGTATCACGTTGATTGATTTGCGTATATTGAAGAATCCTTGCATTCCTGGGATAAACCCCACTTGATCATGGTGTATGATCCTTTTAATGTGCTGTTGGATTCTGTTTGCTAGTATTTTGTTGAGGATTTTTGCATCTATGTTCATCAGTGATATTGGCCTGTAGTTTTCTTTCTTTGTGACATCTTTGTCTGGTTTTGGTATCAAGGTGATGGTGGCCTCGTAGAATGAGTTTGGGAGTGTTCCTCCCTCTGCTGTCTTTTGGAAGAGTTTGAGAAGGATAGGTGTTAGCTCTTCTCTAAATGTTTCATAGAATTCGCCTATGAAGCCATCTGGTCCTGGGCTTTAGCTTGTTGGAAGATTTTTAATCACAGTTTCAATTTCAGTGCTTGTGATTGGTCTGTTCATATTTTCTATTTCTTCCTGATTCAGTCTTGGCAGGTTGTGCATTTCTAAGAATTTGTCTATTTCTTCCAGGGTGTCCACTTTATTGGCATAGAGTTGCTTGTAGTAATAGCTTATGATCTTTTGTATTTCTGCAGTGTCAGTTGTTACTTCTCCTTTTTCATTTATAATTCTATTGATTTGAGTCTTCTCCCTTTTTTTCTTGATGAGTCTAGCTAATGGTTTATCAATTTTCTTTATCTTCTCAAAGAACCAGCTTTTACTGTTATTGATCTTTGCTATTGTTTCTTTCATTTATTTCTGACCTGATATTTATTATTTCTTTCCTTCTGCTAACTTTGGGGGTTTTATGTTCTTCTTTCTCTAATTGCTTTAGGTGCAAGGTTAGGTTGTTTATTTGAGATGTTTCCTGTTTCTTAAGGTAGGATTGTATTGCTATAAACTTCCCTCTTAGAACTGCTTTTGCTGCATCCCATAGGGTTTGGGTTGTCGTGTCTCTGTTGTCATTTGTTTCTAGGTATTTTTTTATTTCCTTTTTGATTTCTTCAGTGATCACTTCGTTATTAAGTAGTGTATTGTTTAGCCTCCATGTGTTTGTATTTTTTACAGATCTTTTCCTGCAATTGATATGTAATCTCATAGCGTTGTGGCCGGTAAAGATACTTGATACGATTTCAATTTTCTTAAATTTACCAAGGCTCGATTTGTGACCCAAGATATGATCTATCCTGGAGAATGTTCCATGAGCACTT
>NC_041229.1:32058824-32061379 GCF_002837175.3 Physeter macrocephalus
ATTGCTACTCCAGCTTTCTTTTGATTTCCATTTGAATAGAATATCTTTTTCCATTCCCTCACTTTCAGTCTGTATGTGTCCCTAGGTCTGAAGTGGGTCTCTTGTAGACAGCATATATATGGGTCTTGTTTTTGTATCCATTCAGCCAGTCTGTGGCTTTTGGTGGGAGTATTTAATCCATTTATATTTAAGGTAATTATCAATATGTATTTTCCTATTCCCATTTTCTTAATTTGTTTGGGTTTTTTATTGTAAGTCTTTTCTTTCTCTTGTGTTTCTTGCCTAGAAAAGTTCCTTTAGCATTTGTTGTAAAGCTGGTTTGGTGGTGCTGAACTCTCTCAGGACTTCCTTGTCTGTAAAGGTTTTAATTTCTCCATCAAATCTTAATGAGGTCCTTGCTGGGTAGAGTAATCTTGGTTATAGGTTTTTCTCCTTCATCACTTTAAATATGTCCTGCTACTCACTTCTGGCTTGCAGAGTTTCTGCTGAAAGATCAGCTGTTAACCTTATGGGGATTCCCTTGTGTGTTATTTGTTGTTTATCCCTTGCCTCTTTTAATATGTTTTCTTTGTATTTAATTTTTGATAGTTTGATTAATATGTGTCTTGATGTGTTTCTCCTTGGATTTATCCTGTATGGACTCTTGCGCTTCCTGGACTTGATTAACTATTTCCTTTCCCATATTAGGGAAGTTTTCAACTATCATCTCTTCAAATATTTTCTCCCTTTCAACTATCATCTCTTCAAATATTTCTCCCTTTCTTTTTCTCTTCTTCTCCTTGGACCCCTATAATTCGAATGTTGGTGCCTGTAATGTTGTCTCCGAGGTCTCTGGGACTGTCCTCAGTTCTTTTCATTCTTTTTTCTTTATTTTGCTCTGCAGTAGTTATTTCCACTATTTTATCTTCCAGGTCACTTATCCATTCTTCTGCTTCAGTTATTCTGCTATTGATCCCTTCTAGAGTATTTTTAATAGGTCCATGTCTGGTGGTGTGTTTTGGGGTGTCTGTGGCCTTATGATTTTAGGCAGCCTCTCTGCTAATGGGTGGGGTTGTGGTCCTGTCTTGCTAGTTGTTTGGCACAGGGTGTCCAGCACTGTAGCTTGCTGGTCGTTGAGTGAAGCTGGGTGTTGGTGTTGAGATGGAGCTCTCTGGGAGATTTTCCCCGTTTGATATTACGTGGAGCTGGGAGGTCTCTTGTGGACCAGTGTCCTGAAGTTGTCTCTCACACCTCAGAGGCATAGCACTGACTCCTGGCTGCCGCTTCAAGAGCCTTTCATCCCCAGGGCTCAGAAAAAAGGGAGAAAAAGTAGAACAAAAGAGGATAAAATAAAATAAAGTAAGATAAAATAAAATAAAGTTATTAAAATAAAAAATAATTATTAAGAAAAAAAGTGTTTTTTTTAAGTAAAGAAAACAAACAAACAAAAAAAACGGACAGACAGAGCCCTAGGACAAATGCTGAAAGCAAAGCTATACAGACAAAATCTCACACAGAAGCATACACATACACTCACAAAAAGAGGAAAAGGGGAAAAAATAATATATCATGCTCTCAAAGTCCACCTCCTCAATTTGGGATGATTCGTTATCTCTTCGGGTATTCCACCGATGCAGGGTACATCAAGTTGATTGTGGAGCTTTAATCCGCTGCTTCCGAGGCTGCTGGGAGAGATTTCCCTTTCTCTTCTTTTTTCGCTCAGCTCCCAGGGTTCAGCTTTGGATGTGGCCCTGCCTCTGCGTGTAGTTTGCTGGAGGGCATCTGTTCTTCGCTCAGACAGGATGATGTTAAAGGAGCAGCTGATTCGGGGGCTCTGGCTCACTCAGGCTGGGGGGAGGGAGGGGTATGGATGCGGGGCGAGCCTGCGGCAGCAGAGGCCAACATGGTGTTGCACCAGCCTGAGGTGTGGGGGGAGGGAGGGGTATGGATGCGGGGCGAGCCTGCGGCAGCAGAGGCCAACATGATGTTGCACCAGCCTGAGGTGCACTGTGCGTTCTCCTGGGGAAGTTGTCCCTGGATCACGGGGCCCTGGCAGTGGCGGGCTGCACTGGCTCCCGTGAGGGGAGGTGTGGACAGTGACCTGTGCTCGCACACAGGCTCCTTGGTGGCGGCAGCAGAGGCCTTAGCATCTCTTGCCCATCTCTGGGGTCCGTACTGATAGCCGCGGCTCACGCCCGTCTCTGGAGTTCCTTTAAGCAGTGCTCTTAATCCCCTCTCCTTGCGCACCAGGAAACAAAGAGGGAAGAAAAAGTCTCTTGCCTCTTTGGCAGGTCCAGACTTTTTCCTGGACTCCCTCCTGGCTAGGTGTGGTGCACTAACCACTCCAGGCTGTGTTCATGCCGCCAGTCCTCTCCCTGCGATCCAACCTCCGAAGCCCGAGCCTCAGCTCCCAGACCCCATCCGTCCCGGCAGGTGAGCAGACAAGCCTCTCGGGCTGGTGAGTGCTGGTCGGCACCGATCCTCTGCGGGAATCTCTCCGCTTTGCCTTCTGCACCCTGTTACTGCTCTCTCCTCCGTGACTCCGAAGCTTCCCCCTCTGCCACCCGCAGTCTCCG
>NC_041229.1:32061682-32066329 GCF_002837175.3 Physeter macrocephalus
TAGATGTATTTCTGATGTATCTGTGCGGAGGAAGGTGATCTCTGCGTCTTACTCTTCCTCCATCTTCCCCGACACCCCGAGATATCATTTTTTACCAAAAACTGTACATCTTAAAGAGAGAGAAGATGGAGAAGTGGGAGGAAGAAGGAGAGAACTTTCAAAACAACTAAACGATATGAATTTAAACCGCCCTTTAATCCCTATTCTTCAGTTACTCTAAACTACCCTTTGTCCTATTGAGGAAGCTGGCAGGAATCCAGGGAACACAAAAAAAGTCTGCCCTCAGATTTTTTTCACCCCTGCTCATAGTTGTGTGCATGCACATATGTGTGCATGAGTGTATACATGTAGTGTTTTCTGTTTTAAATCTGATCCACTAAAGTATATATGAATTCAATTCTAGTCTCCTCTGAATTTGGAATAATTCCAAATAAGTAAGTTGTGTGCTACAGTGAATGATCATTTTGAGAAAAGCACATAGTAAGCTGTTGGAAGAGTGGAGACCATGTCTTTTTTAAACCCCTGAAGGGCTCTACAATCATTCACATGGCAGGTTGTGATAAAGGTTCATGACAAATGTGGGGACTTGAGGAAGGTGGTTGGTAGGCGAAGGGGGAGAAGATTAATTTCAACTAGGGGACCATGGAGACTTCTTGATGGAGGTAGGCTTTGATGGATTGTTGGAGTTTGGGTTGTATTTCTCCAGATGGCTCTAGGAGGAGGTGGGACATCAGAGCATAGGGATCTAAAGATAATAGGGGTAAAGTAACTTCTTTTTAATAAAATAAAATTTTTCAGATGAAAAAAGAAAATGTGTGCCAGACATAGGAAATTTTAAATAGTAAATGCTCAATCAATGTTAGTTATTTTTTCAAGTGCTAGGCACTGTGCTGTGCATTTTACATGTGTTATTTAAGTCTCATAACAATCCTGTGAAGTAGGTACAAACTACTATCATCCCCATTTTCCAAGTTGAGTTTTAGAAAGTTTAAATAAGTTGTCAAGGATTACACAGCTAATAAGTGGAAGAGCAAAGTCTCAAATCTGTGGCAGTCCAATTCCAAAAGCTATGCTCCTGAGTACCACATTAAGTTTTAGAGCGAATATGCAACATTATTAATAATTCCACCATCAAGAGACAACTACTATTAATATGTTCCTGTAATTACTTCTAGTCTTTTACTATGCTTATTTTAAACATAAAGTCATACAATATATAACATTTTTTTCTTAGCATGCTTGAATGTTTATGACATAAACATTTTCCAATGTGTATTAGTCCAGATCCTCCAAGAAGCATATGCAAGACAGGATTTAACGTACAACAATTTTATTAAGGAAATTCCATGTGAGAGAAAATGGGAGAGAACTGAAGAGAGCTGCAAGGCTGTAAGACTGGGATGCAAGTCTGATCTTGAGGGAAGGAAAGTAGGGTAGAAGTATCCTAGATCTCCATCCAGTCCAAAGAAAGTTTAACAAGGCCATCAGGAAATCCTTGAGCCAAAGTCAGCCATCAAAGGAGTCCCATGTCTCTGAAGAAGGAGTGCCCTCAGTCACTGTTGGGAAGCAGCCTATGGGAAGCATGGCCTTAGGGCAAAAGTGGCAGTAGTTTTCAGAGTGCTATAGCTGAGGCCTATGGCCGATTAAATTCCTGTAGTTGGAGGTCTGTGAGGTAAATTCTTGTGGCCACTATCCCATGGTAATTAAAATATCATATGAAATGGCTGCATAATATCCCATATGTAGAAGTCCCATGATTACTTCTATTTTGAGTGTGTGAATGTGGGTGTGTTTGTATGGTTTGATTATTGTAAAGAACCATACAACGAACATCTTATTAATGTATTTTTATGTATAGAATTAATGGATCAAATCATGTTTGTTGATTGAATGCCCTTGATGAAATTTGTCACATTGCTATAATGTAATGCACTGATATTGTTGGACTCTAGGATTTGTGGGGACAGGATAATTATGGCTGGATGGGTGGGATGAGGCCAAATTTTGAAGGGTTTTGAATATCAGCCTGAGATCTTTCAAATTTATTTTGTTTTATTGAAGAGCTAAGGTTGGAATGAAGTTGGATTGATATTTTAACCTCTTTCTAATACAGGCATGATATGGACTGAATGTAAAGAAATTTGGACTCAAGGCCCCAAGGAGTACTTGTTTGAGTTGTGGAATATGCTTGATTTTGGAATGTTGGCAATCTTTGCAGCATCATTCATTGCAAGATTCATGGCATTTTGGCATGCTTCCAAAGCCCAGAGCATCATTGATGCAAATGATACTTTGAAGGATTTGACAAAAGTCACATTGGGAGACAATGTGAAATACTACAATTTGGGTGAGTTTATAGGACACAGTCAATATAAGTTTATAAAATGTAGAATTTTCTTATAAAAGTACACATCAGTAACAGTTTGATTACTACTCAGCTCTCATAGAATTGTTGGTCAGTTTCCAGCTTCTTGAGAGTATCTGTATCTGAAGAAGCATGCTTTCTACCTCTTACCTTGATATTTCTTCTGGCTGGAAACCTCTTTTAATCACAAGAATCATCTCACTTTATCTCTGGGATTAATTGGCTAACCACCAAACTTCATTGAGAATGCCTGTATTATGTCTTGGATTTATTTTTTTCCTCTTGTCCATTAAAAATAGTACACATTTAGGGCTTCCCTGGCGGCGCAGTGGTTGAGAGTCCGCCTGCCAATGCAGGGGACACGGGTTCGGGCCCCGGTCCGGGAAGATCCCACATGCTGCAGAGCGGCTGGGCCCGTGAGCCATCGCTGCTGAGCCTGCGCGTCCGGAGCCTGTGCTCCACAACGGGAGTGGCCACAACACTGAGAGGCCTGTGTACCGCCAAAAAAAAAAAAAAAAATAGTACACATTTTAGTACCATTTCCATTTAAGGCATATAAAGTATTTGAAAGCAAAGGAATCATTGGAGGCTCTAGAGGGCCCCCAATAAATAACACCACTTTTTCTCACCCAGTCTTTGAAGCTAGATGAGAGATAAAATCAAAAGCCAACACGGAGGCCAGATCATCACCTCTAATACTGACAAAGTTCAGGGTGGATGACATAATTCTGAGTTTATTAGCCACCTGGCTCAGTAATATTGAACCCCAGGCTTAGGCAGATGTATGGACAGCAATGGACAGGGCAGTCTTCCCCAAAGAGGGGTATGGCAGCAAGTGTCTGATCATGTGAGATTCCCCCATGGAAGACCAGAGGAAAATTCTCAAGAAAAAAGAGGGCAGAGCTGAACCAAGTATGCTCAGTTTCCACCCCAGTTTAGTAATCAGATAAGTCGTTCCACCTCCCCAGGAGGAAAGTGACTAAGCGATAGAAATAGGTTCAGTTATTTGCTTAGGGAAAATCTCTCCTTGTAGAAACCTAGAGTGGGGAAAACAGATTCTCTTTGAATACTTATTTCAAATCCTCTGATAAGATGTCAGTTAACAGTCAATTGACATCTCTATGGGTTTTACTGGCTATATCACATAGGGATTTCTTTTTTATTATTTCTTTTTAATATTTATTTTAATATTTAATTAACAACTTTTAGTGCATAATGTAAGGCTTTTATATATTGTACAGCACAGGGAATGTAGCCATTATTTTATAACAAAAATTTTTATTATATGGAATTTCAAAGTCAGAACTATCTATTTATATATTGTACTTATATTCAAAGTGCTATAAAAAAGGAAACTGCTTCTATTAGTTTATTGTATCCTTTCCTGATTCCTCAGCAAATAAGCAAATACAAATTTATAATTATATTTTTCCTCTTTCCTACACACTGCTTTTCTTCATAATGGTTTCTTAATTAGGTTTTTGATGACCTGATGTAATAATGCCAGAAAAATTCATAAGTGAATAATTACTACATTTTTATGATAAAAATAGACTTGAGTGACCAATATAAATTACTTTAGTAAGTTTAAATAACTCCAAAAGCCCCAAATTACATTATAGTGTAATTACAGTTTAAGATTAAATAATGATATCATTTATTTAGGGCCTTTTTAAAATTTTATTATAGTTTAAGATTAAATAGTAAATGCTATCATTTAGTTAGTGCCAAGCAGTTTCTAAACACTGAATGTATGTTGACTTACTGGATTCTCACAACAGATGACAGAGGTAGAAGCAGTATTATCTCATTTTTAAAGATGGGAAAATAAAACTAAGATAAGTAATTTGTACCAGTTCTTCCAGCTGACTTTAGATAGATAGATAGATGGATAGATAGACAGGTAGATATTGGAATTTTTACATATGCTGAGTCCACAGTTTGTACTCTTTTCTTAACTTTTTTTTTTTTTTTTTTTTTTTTAATATATATAATGTGCCAAGAATAGTGCCTGGAAAATGGCAAGTATTTTGTAAATCTTTATTATGAGAAAAAAGAGAGAGATGGAAAGAGACAGAGGGAGAGAGAGAGAATTCTTTTTTTTTTTTTTTGCGGTACGCGGGCCTCTCACTGTCGTGGTCTCTCCCGTTGCGGAGCACAGGCTCCGGACACGCAAGCTCAGTGGCCATGGCTCACGGGCCCAGCCACTGCGCGGCATGTGCGATTCTCCCGGACCAGGGCACGAACCCGCGTCCCCTGCATCGGCAGGCGGACTCTCAACC
>NC_041229.1:32066663-32105235 GCF_002837175.3 Physeter macrocephalus
TTTTTTTTTTTTAGATTCCATATATATGTGTACTCTTAACCATTATGCTATACCCTATGGAAAACTTCTAGCAAACCACGGGGGTAATTTTCTCAGTAAATTCAGAAGCTCAAATACACCTGACACTTAATGAAGTCCTTTAAGATAAAAGACTTCCTTCAGGAACTGGATTGCTAATGTAATTTTATTTCTACCCCAGAAAAGAAGTTACCTAAGTGAAAAACTTAAATAAACTCACCATAACTCTTGTCTTTCCTTTCTCCTAGCCAGGATAAAGTGGGACCCCTCTGATCCTCAAATTATATCTGAAGGTCTTTATGCAATTGCTGTAGTTTTAAGTTTCTCCAGAATAGCCTACATTTTACCAGCAAATGAAAGCTTTGGACCTCTGCAGATATCACTGGGAAGAACAGTGAAAGACATCTTCAAGTTCATGGTCATATTCATCATGGTGTTTGTGGCCTTTATGATTGGAATGTTCAACCTCTATTCCTACTACATTGGTGCAAAGCAAAACGAAGCCTTCACAACGTATGTGCTTTCAGATATTTTGATCATGGAGATCATCGATTAAATAAATGTTAGCTTAACAGTGTTCATATGCATCCTTGGCATAAATAATGTTTTGGTAAAGACTTCATCTCCAGTTACTCTTTAGCAAAATGAGAGGATTTTAAAATGGGTTGGAAGAACTCAATAATGTAGGCAACCTGCTTAATATTAAGTAATTATAGCTAACATTTTTAAGGCTAGGAACTACCTCACACACATCATTTTATTATCTCTGTTTCAGAAAAAAAGAAAGAAACTGAAGTTCAGAAAAGTTAAATGATGTGCTGAACACTGCATAGCTGCTAATAGGTAGAAAAGGCAGGACATAGTCCCTTGCCCACTAGAGCACCTGTGCTCTTCACTGCTGTGTCCTTCTGCTTACTACAGACTCCTGGGATGCTGACTATGAGAACAGCTGCTTCCTAATTCAATTTGTTGGATCTTATCACTGAGACGATCCAATTTATCAATAGTGACAAGAGTTTTAACTTATGTTCACCATAGCCACACATGTTTTTTATAAAGTGTGTTTGGAATACATTATTCAAATGTTAGGTATTCAGTGTTACAATAAGTATTGACTGAAGCATAACCTATTACCCATATTCCTGTAAAGTTCAGTTTATGCGAGAAATTAAACCACCTGGGCTAAGCAGAGGGGCTTAGTTTAGGGTCAATAATTATGCCTAAAGCATTGAAATTCCTACGTAAAACATGTCAGTAATTTTGGTAACATTGACTATATTTATATTGTCATATTTTCCTTAAGACACCTTAAGACATACTATTGTAATCTTTTTATTGGAAATTAGTGGAAGTATAGATGAGCAGGAAACCCAAAAGGACTCTAACAGATAGCATTATTTTTTATTAAGTAATACATTTAACACTTCCATTGCCAAAACTATGGATTATTTAAATGTTAATATCTGTGGTTATGTAATTATGCTAGCATTTACTGAGTGCTTATTATGTTCCAGATAGTGAGCTATGTGCTTCATATACACAATATTTCCTCATCCTTGCAACAATCCTAGAAATAAATAATTATTGTACCCATTTTACAGAAAAGAAAAATGAGGCTCAGGGAAGCAAAGAGTTTTCTCATGAATATCTAATAATTTCCAAAGACACTAAATCAACTCACTTTTATTATGGTACCATTTTTGTTTATTTGTACACTTTATCATTTCCTTTCTCTCCTTCTTATTCCCCAGAGTGGAAGAGAGTTTTAAGACCCTGTTTTGGGCTATATTTGGACTTTCTGAAGTGAAATCAGTGGTCATCAACTATAATCACAAATTCATTGAAAACATTGGTTATGTTCTTTATGGAGTCTATAATGTTACAATGGTTATTGTTTTGCTAAATATGTTAATTGCAATGATCAACAGTTCATTCCAGGAAATTGAGGTATAATCTCTATACATTTGTATACTATGTGCTACATGTTTTAACTATTCCAGGGATCAACTCAGCATTGGTGGCGACAGTATAGACTGCTTTCCATCTGTTCTTTCCCTTTTTACATACTTCTTTATCTACTGTATATACTGTAGAGAATATCTATATTTTTGTATACTTTATATACAGGAATCTAGAAAATTTTAATGCTTTGCTTCCAAACACAATATCTATGGGTGTGGTGGGATAGTAAGGCGTAAGGATGAGAAATGTTGTGTGACTTGTTATTATTATTTACAAACTCTTTAGAAATACTATATCAGCATGAATTTATACTTTATTTTAAAAATTATTGCTTCCGAATACCACTATTCTCCAAATCTTGTTTTGAGTGATGCTCAGAATTGACCCTTTCTCAAATTCAGAGTGATAGTATACATTTTTATTCCAGAAATCTTGGTCTGTCTCCCAAATTAATCAAAGTAGTGATCTGTTGCAGAATAAAAAAGTGAATAATTTTTCATAGTGTTTTCTAGCATGTAGGAAAATGCATTTATATCTTTCAGTGTATTTATATACACATGCAAGTTTTGAGATCTATAGATCTATAAGCCTGATAAAATTTTAGGCAGATTTAGGAAAGAGTGTGTGAATAGTACCTTAACATTTTTGAAAAAATCTTGGAGTGGTCTTTGGGGTCTGAGAGTGTTGTAGGCATCATTACTTCCATATAGTCACGCAATGTTAGAAACATCCCATTAATTCTTTTTACGCATTTCCTTGCTGAACTGTCATATGTATTTGTATAGGATGATGCTGATGTGGAGTGGAAATTTGCAAGGGCCAAACTTTGGTTTTCCTACTTTGAGGAGGGAAGAACTCTTCCTGTTCCCTTCAACCTGGTGCCAAGTCCAAAGTCCCTGTTTTATCTCCTACTGAGGCTTAAAAAATGGATTTCTGAGCTGTTCCAGGGCCATAAAAAAGGTTTCCAGGAGGATGTGGAAATGAACAAGGTGATTTGACTTGATAATTTAAAATTACATTTTTAAATGCTGAGACCATTATAACCATTGTGCCACATCCCTTTATAAAGAAGTAGTCTGTGATGACATGTCCATCCATTCCCAAATGTAGTCACTTAGCTCAGAGCAGTCCTTTGGCTTGTGTCTGTTTATTAGGAGCACACTGGATATTTCTGCTTAAAAATATAAGAAAAATTCATGAAATGTAACTAAAATAATGTATTACATTATCTGGAGTGGGTACTGAAAGGGAGAGCTATTTTGGGCCTCATTTTTGCTGTTGTGGCTACACGTCCCTCACTTCACCTTCAATTTATACAGCTAGGTATATTTATATACCTCAATTTATACAGCTTCAATTTTTTGCACGTTCAATTTATACAGCTAGCTGATTATGACTTGGGGGAATCTGACAGACAAGTAAGTCCTATATTGAAAAGTTCAGAAATCAATTGCTCACATGTAATATGGGAGACCAGGTTTGGCATTAAGTAGTTCAAGAAAGAAATATCTAAGGAGGCTAATTGGAACCAATAATCCCATGAGGCAGTACCATCTTAAGAAGCCATGAAAGAGAAGAGGTCTAGTGCTTAGATGAGGGAGTAGAACAATCACAGTGGGTTTAGAAATGTGTGGAGCATGTGGAATGCTGTGTGGAATGCATGGGGGTGGGGAGGTTACTCTCAGCAGGGAACTCTGCAGGGGACAGAACTCTATATCCAGAAGGAACACTGAGAGATTAGATGCCTCCAGAGGAGGAGGGCCAGGAAGGGAACAGGTGTGGATATGGTGTCATATTATGGGGACGTAAAGGAGCTGGCTGCTTCCAATTCCCAATTTTAATGAGGAAACACATTTAATTTTCTCTTCAAAAATAGGAAGAGAGGCAATGGGCAAAAGTTGCAAATAGTTCATTTTTAGTTCTATGTAAATAAAAAAATTTGTAACAACGAGACCTGCCCAACAGAGTAGTGGGCTGTCTTGTGAAATAGTGAGCTCCCCATCATTGCAAGTAATCAATAAATGTTGGCTGACCAACATTAGGAATTTATAGGTTTTCCTACACTGGTGGGCAACTGAGCCAAATGACTGTAAAAGTTCCTTGCAGCTATAAGATTCTATATTGAATGATTTGCTACTTACTACATGAGATTCTCAAATTAAGCTCCCAGAGCTCCAATTTCCTCAACTGTAATATGGGAATAAAAATTGCATCTACATCATGAAAATCAAATAAGATAAATATGTAAAAGTGCTTTGAGAATTCTAAAGCCTTCTTTAAATGTATTATCATTATTTTGTATAGGAATTTTGGAAAAATATGCCATCTTTGGTGCTCTCCCAAATGTATAACTTACAGAACTCTGTGTGTTGAGTGGCAAAATTTTCCTTCACTTTACTTAATGTTATTAAGTGTATAGTTTACAGGTGTGATTAGAGCTGCAACCCGAGACAATTCAGTCTCCAAAAGGAAATGTCCAAGTACTCACCAAAGGGAAGACCTCAATAAGAATATGTTTCTCTCATTGAAACTTGCTGGAGAATTGGACCAGATGGCTTTTAGAATATGGAATAAAGAGTGAAATTCGTTTTATAATTCCCAATGTAAAATTAGCAATTGTACTTATTTTACTCTCTATCTTTAAAAGAGAAATGAAGAAAAGAAATTTGGAATTCTGGGAAGTCATGAAGACCTTTCAAAATTATCACTTGACAAAAAACAGGTAAGACCACATTTGAAAATATGAAGCCACGCATAGGTTCAGGCTTTCTACTCAGAGAAAAGGACAGATGTTCAGAAGCAATTTCAAGAAACAGTAGACACATTAAAGAATTAACAATTTAACAATGCTCAAAGAATCTGTTATTGAGAAGTGAAAATAAGCCTGTGTCCTGTTAATCAGCAAAAAGAATTACATGGCTGTTTAAGACCGATAGTAAACAAGTATATTGGGGTACTTATGGGTGATGGAATATAGGAATTGTGATGTAAAGAAGGGAAAATTAAAACAATAGGGACCTGATGGAGATATAATTAACTTAATTCTTGGCAGCTCAGGTGGAGATTATGCACACCTAACAGAGCTGCATTATTTGTCAGTAATCGAGAAGCTGTCAAAAAAAGGCACCCTGAGAATTTAATGGCTCCTGTCCTCCGCCCAGTTTATAATGAGCAATGTACCCTGGAGTTGCATCAGCTCCGTAATTTGGAGTGGCAAAATCCCTGATGCTGAGGACTTTTGCTTCATTCTGGCAGCAGGCACATAGTAGGGGTACAATAAATGCGTGTGGCTGAGGGAAATTATGAGTGAATTAATAATTAGGAGAAGGGCAGTGTATCAGGTGGGACTAGCATTCAGTTGCACATATCATGGTGTTTTCAACAAGACAGTTGTTTTTCCCCCTCTCATTTAACTCTCCAGAGTTGGCAGTACAGGACTGTTGTCAGGAGTGAGTCTGTTATTCTCCTGGATTTTTTGTCATAGTCAGATGCAAGATGACACCTTCACCTTCAGACATCACACCCACTTTTCAGGCATGAAGAAGGAATGGGGCAAAGGAAAAGTGGCCCACTAGCTGAATCACCCTCAGAGATGCCTCTCAACAATTTCTGTTATTATATCTCATTAGCCAGAACTCTGCTACAGGGCCACCCCATGGGACACAAATGCCAAGGAGGGATGCTATTTTGTTTTGTTTTTAAGCCAAGTATGTTACCTCCTCCAACAAAATAGGAATACTCTTATGAATTGATGCAGTATTGATATAGCCAGATCATTGAACCAAGTAGTCAGAAGATTGGGATCTCATCTTATCTCCGCCCCTTTAGCAATTCGTTTGACTTCTCTGAACCTTAATTTCCTCATCTACAAAATAGGAATGATCAAGTTGTACAGCCCATCACACAAAATTGTTGAGAGGATTCAGTTGATGCTTTGTAAATCACAAACACTATTATACAAATAGTGAAGTACTTGTTATAAAGAAGCAGCTTTTTGTTATTTGGTTATGAATAACTCAATAAAACTTTTTCAAAAATAGGTCAGTGTGGGTTTTCCTGGTGGCGCAGTGGTTGGGGGTCTGCCTGTCGATGCGGGGGACGCAGGTTCGTGCTCTGGTCTGGGGGGATCCCACATGCTGCGGAGCGGCTGGGCCCCTGGGCCGTGGCCGCTGGGCCTGCGCGTCCGGAGCGTGTGCTCCGCAACGGGAGAGGCCACGACAGAGGGAGGCCCGTATACCACAAGAGGCCGCTGGGCCTGCGCGTCCGGAGCGTGTGCTCCGCGGCGGGAGAGGCCACGGCAGTGAGAGGCCCACGTACCGCAAAAAAAAAAAAAAAAAAAAAAAAATAGGTCAGTGTAAGTTGGACTTTATAGTTTTCCAGTAAGAAATTACTTGTGCTGAAAGTATGATGAATGCATGATAATAATAAAGCGTTGGACAAATATGAGAAAAATTCAAGGGAGATAAACATGCCTTTTTTTTCTTTACAATAGAAACTATAGTGTCTTTCAAATTAAATAATTTTATTTTCTTTGGAGTTTCTCAAAAAATGTAGAAACTTAAAATTTGTTTTAATCATCTGGAAAATACATTTTATATTTTTTAAACATGTCTTGGATTACTCTACACTTTCCGATAGCACATATTTTAATCCCAGGTGAAAGCAAATTCTTTAACAGCAATACGAAGCCTCTGGTATCTGGTCACAGTGGTAGATCAATGAAATGTTGATTCCAATGTCAGCTGAACCTTCTAGAGACCCTTTTGAGAGACTGTTTATTGTGGCAGCCATGGGAATATACGGCTCATGTTTTCTTTCGAGAGAGCCTGCTTCAAGGAGTTCGGTCAGCTGACAGCCTCCAGCTGCAGCATCTTTGGGGTCCCCTCAGCTTTCCTGCCATGGCCATGCTCGTTAGGTCCTGGATAGTTCATGCCAGCACAGGACCTCTCTTGGGGCACGCTGCACAGCAGCTCGCCGTTGGGCTAGCTGACTTTCTCAGACAATCTTACTACCTTTCCCTCTTTCACAGGTGAGCCACGCCTCAGTCTGGGAGCTTTTTCTGCCTTCTGCTACAACTTCCCATTATCTTTCACAGGCATAATTCTGAATACATCTCATATTTCTCACTTTGTCTTGGCATTTGATTCCTAGAGGACCAAATCAACACGTGTCTATTTTCCCTTACCATTTAAGCTTGTGGTGAACAAAACTGAGGCATATTTCACATAGCTTGCTTTTGCTTGATACATTAACTATATTCCTGAGGAAATGATTTTTAAAGCAGCCATTTATAGTTCCAATCAGTTTTGCCTGTTGTTGCTATGTGTTTTCCCTAACCCAATTTGCATGGCTTTTGCTCATTCTTTTTCATAAAGTCTATGCCTAAATTGCACAGTTAAGTTTCTATTTTGCTGGGGTCTTCTTTCTTGACTCCTTGAAAGTTAAAGTGGTTAGGTCGCACAAACATTCCTTCACATCTGCTTCCTTCACATCTGCTCCATGGACACTATATAAATCAGTCAGATGAGCCATATAAAAATACTTTTTAATATATCTATTTATTATCTTTAATCATCTCCTTCAGATCCGAATATCACTGACTTTGGTGGTTAGCATTAGCTTTTCGGACATATAGTCTGAAAGGACAGCATACATTAATATTCAGTCTCTGCCATACTGTATTACATGTGTAAACCTGAAAATGCCAAATAACTTCTTCAATAGTTGCTCTGTTCCAGCTCTAGAACAGATCCCCTTCAAGTTGTCAGTTTCAGAGCAGGTTTTACATGCCATGGACCGTAGACCAGTATGGAGCATTGACGTTATTTTAGCATTTGGGGTCCATTCTGTACTGGATTGAATGAGATGTGGATATTTTTTTTTATCAGTTACATATCCAGGAACTATGTCCTTTAGCTTCTAATTAGGTCAGGGGCTTTCTTTTTAGTCATCTGATGAACCAGTTATATAATGTAGTGGTTCCAATTTGTTACTATCACCAGGGTCACTTCACCAGATGGATTTGAACAAATTATCCATCCTCTTCTCCAGGTCTATAGAGTTAAAATCTCTGGCCATGGGGCCTGGAAATGTGTATTTTAATAAGTCCTTAGGAGATTCTAATGCTCATCTGGGTATGGGAATCACTGAGTATTTCATTCCTTGAATGACTTAGTCATGGACATGAACACATCAGTAAAAAGCAATATTCAGCAAAGTGTCTCCAAAAGAAATAGAGCAGATTAAAACTAACCATGACATAGGCCTAAAGCCACATAGTAGATATTTGTCCTTCTGTACAATAATAATAGCTGTTGACACTTGTACAACATCTACTATGTCAAGCTACTCATTCTACACATCTTATCTCTTTAATCCTCATATTAGCTCTAGAAGGTAGGTAATATTATTTTCCCTATTTTATACATGAGAAACCTTAGGTTAACAGAGATGAAATGACTTGCTCAAGGTCCCACTTCAGACACATGACACAGCCAGAATTCAAATCCGTATCTGTTTGATTTCAAGCAAGAGCTTTTACAAGCACTGTACCACATGGTTTCATGTCATATGTGCACCCCTTGCTGACTGATCATATTTCCTCTACATTTTCAGTTCATTGCTTTGATCCCAGCCTCAGACCCCCTCAATGTGGGGAATGGGAGACTGACTCCTAGTACTATGTCCAACAACATAAAAAATTCCCAAGACTGAGGCTTACTTGTTATTCTTAATGAATAACAAACAAGTTATTTAGTGTTCCTCACTCTAATCCTACAATGAAGCTGCAGCAAGATGAGAAATGCTAATATCAAACTAATTACTAGGATTAAAAAAAAAAAGAAACAAAGAATGCAGGAAATGCGGTAGAAGGTATGGGAAAAAAAAAGGACAGGCAGTGCTTTATTCAGAATCAGAGTGTGTATTTGCATTAGACAGGAAGAAAGCTTACACCCAGTTCTTCCTGCTTCTACTCAACAAGCTCACCTTTCCCACTCCCATCACATTATGCGTCAGTGCCATCTATAAATGTCCAAATCACTAAGGTTTAAATGCTATTCATATTGCCAACTGAATTCCCTTGACTTCCCAGTCTGTTTTAGTAGCTGTACATCAAAACAAATATAAATTAGAATTTTCTGCCACCAAGTGGTCATAATGCTTCTTTGCACCATTGGGTAAGTTTCTTCTTACATATTAGTCCTTTATGTTATTAAATTTTTAAACAGGTATTTGTTGAATACCTACTATATATCAGAAACTGTTTAGAAATTTTTGCTAAACAAATGTTATATTTGCATCCAAATTCATACTTCAGATTTAGAGCAGAACCCTTCACATAAAAGTGATCCAAATGAATTTGTAACTGTTTAGTCATATACCATTTAACTATACTAGTGGTTCCCACTGAGAGGTAATTTTGATTCCACACTACCAGCAGTCCAGGGTGCATTTGTAATACCTGGAGACTTTTTTGGTTGTCACAACTAGAGAGGGGAACTGTTATTGGCATCTAGGGTGTCAAGGCCATGGGTGCTGGCAAACATTGTACAATGCACTGGAAGCCCCCCACAATAAAGAATTACCCAGCCAAAAGTGTCAAAAATGTTGCAGTTGAGAAATTCCAGACTCTACCCATTGGGTGCATGCAAAGAGGAGCTGTGTGTTATAAAACTGTATGACACACTGTAGCTGCAGTCAGTGACACGTCAAGATCTACAATCTGGAAAATCTACAATTATACCCATTGTCAAATGAACAGAAAACTGTTTTCTTGCTTTCCTGGTACTGTTACCTCTTCTGTGTCATCCAGGGTATTAACTTGTAAGTCATCTGCCTCAAACCTTGAAACCATGTTTCAGATTTATCTTTCCCATGTGGTTGAGCTGCAGCCAATTGATTCACGAACCTATATTGTACACGTCTTGTAGAGCAAGTTGTCCAGAAACCAAGTGAACTCTATTAGTGACCCAAAAGCACTTCTCCCTTCATTCATTTCACCAACCAACAACTTTTGAGCACTGACCATCTGCTGGACAGTGATGGCTCTGACAGCACTGAGATAAACTAAACAAAGTTCCTCCTTCTGTAGAGCCCAGGAGGATGTAGACAATAACCACGTAAACAAGCCAGTGAATAAAGTAATTGGCAATTGTGAAGCACGTTATGAAGGGTACAAAAGGCCTAGCTTGCTCAAGATCTATTTTCATGGGGTAGGCAGAGAAAGCCATTTGAGGAGCTTATGTGTTGAGCTAAACTCCAGAGGATCAGACAAAGCAAGTCAGACAGGCAAAGAGCCAGGAAGAGAGTGTTTCAGGAATTGGGAACAACAAACCTTAAATTAGAAAAGAGCAAATGAAAAGCCTGCATAGTGTTAATATAATATTAAGTTTCCAAAAAAGGATTATTGCCATAGGCATGGTGGGTTGTGGAGTTGCCTTAATTTGGAATGATTGGCACAACGAGTATTAAGGTCCACACATTCATCTCTAAAAAAATCTCAAAGAAGTAAAATTTTTCACTTTCTTTTTTCCATGAACACCATTTGGATGTGTTAGTGGGCTCTAACAAAAGAAGGAGACATCAAATTAGTGATTTGCCAGCATGAGGCTGTGCATTCATGAAGAGATGGACGTGATGCACACAAAGATTCCCTTTGCCTGGATCATTTTGCTCTGATTATGAACCTGTCCTCACCCTCCATGCTTTATCATAAAAACTGGGGGATGGAAGTGATGACTGTGGTCATCATGGTTAATGATGTCTTTAAAGCATAAATCATAGTTTGAAATCCAGGAATCATATCTAATATATTAAATATCATTATATTTTATAATATTATAAAAATAAATGATTATGTAATTTGAAAATAAACATTAAAATATTATTAAAATATGTTGAAGTTTGCATTTGTTTCACAAATTCATAAATTAGTAGGACTTGAAGGACTGTAGAGGTCAACTAGAGCATTCCCTTCACTGTCAGCAGAGATTGTAGGGTTTCAGCTTCTCACCTAGTATCCCACAGCTAACTTGTGGCAGAGCCACATTTGAGTTTTCAGGTTTCTGTCAAGTGCTCTTCTACAGAACCCAAGCTGCCTCTCTGGTTAATTTGGTCAATTGTAAAATTTTATCTTAATTTTGTAAAAGTTAATATAAAGTTAAAAAGAAATACGGACGTTTTGCTGACATTATTAGAGAGGGTGAAAGAAAAAGGCAAATAGCTACATGGAAAAGGATGCTACCTAAACAATATCTTCACAATGAATATGCATCTTGTCAGCCTTGCCATACTTTTCCCATTATTATAACTCAGCTAGATCATAGTTATTTATGTTATTCATTAAATACCCAGAACATAGCACAGCACCTTACATATAGAGGTCACTCACACATACCTGTTTAATGGATGAATGTGTGCATAGCTACTTGAATTCAGCATGTGGCCATTTAAAGCATCAATACATTGAAGTTAAGTCAAGGATTTTAATTGAGTCTCATTGAGCTTTACCTGTAGCAACTTAGATGTCATTGGGAAATATAAATCATGGCTGTCTTAGTAGATAGTCTTGAAGTTTCTTTTCCCCTGGAAAAGAGCTTTGCACCCCAAAAAATATATATTTGGAGATGCTGTGTTTTGCTCAATTTCTCCTACTTATTTCTTTGTAAAACCATTGTTTCCCTTTAGAAAATGCCTTAAAGAGGATTTTAATCATCCTCTTAGCATGTTAATATGGTACTTTACCACCTCTCTTGCTGATTACTTTCCTTGTTATTTTCCTATTCAAGCAAATGTATTATTTGAAAAGTGCTGCCCAGATAGGATACTATATATATTCTAAAATTCAAATGGTTTATTAGTGCTTTCTTAGCACCTGAATCCTATCCTACAACAAAGCCTTACCCTGGTGTTTCTTCAGGAGTCTTATCACAGTCTCTACTGCAGGTGTGGATGGTGTAGTCAATCATGCTGGACTGTGGATCCCTCATCAATGGACTTCTGAGATCACCACCATTATTTTCTCAACTTGTTTGCCTCTTCCTCCACCAAGGATGTATCTGTGGGAATGTTAAAGCATGACTCTCATGACAAAATGATTGATAGCCACAAAGTCTAAGAGAGTCCTCAGACAACCTCTAATAGACACTGAGAGGCTGAACACACCTAAAGTGTCTATGATTTGTCTTGGAAGACAGAATATTAAGCAAATTAAGTTAAAATGGCACTATACATATCGAAAAGATTATTTATATATATGAGACTTAGTTCACATATATAACTATGAGATAAATATCGTCACATTTTTTTAAAAATTAAATGATAATCAATTTCTCATTCTTTTCAAAATACAGTTTGGACATAGTAAACAATCAAGCTTAAGAAGTTCAGAAGATTTCCAGTTAAACAGTTTCAATAATCCTCCAAGACAATATCAGGTAAGCATGAATTTTTAAAGAAATAAGACTAGTTATTTGTAATATTTAGAAACTCAAACTATGTGATTATTTAAATGAAAATGAACTGTTATGATATTTTTCTCAATATCCAAATAATACACTAATTCAAAAAAATATTTATTGAGTAACTACCACGTACCATTCACTTTCTAAGTACTAGAGATATAGAAGTGAACAAAATAGATGAAGTCTTGCCATCATGGAACTTAGAGCCTACATGTTTATTGTAAAAAGTCTATCTTACTAATGTGAATTCTCCATTGTTGTTCTTTCCCAAGTTGTTTGGGTTATTCTGTTTCTTTGCCTTTCCATATAAATTTTAGAATTGATTGTGTATTCCAAAATTGTGACTCTGTTGAATCTATAGATCGATTTGAGTAGAATAGTTGTCCTAACTCTATAAAGTCTTCCAATACATGAACACAGCAAAAAAAAAAAAAAAAAAAAGTCTATCTTACAAAAAACATAAAGAAGAGAGTAAAAAACCCCACCACTGAGAAGTAAAGACTACTTACTGTTTGTGAATATTCTGCCAGATGATTATATGTATGTATATAATTTTACATATATTTTAATATTATTATAAAAATGTATATGTAATATTATATAAATGAGTTAACAATACTTATATAATGAATAATAGTTTTTCACTTCACAAAACATATATTCATATTAATTTTAATGGATGTACTATATTCCTTTGTACAAATAAATAATCCTCTATTGATGGACGTTTAAGGTTTTTTTTTTTTTCACCGTTATAAGTAGGACTACTATGAACATACTTGCCCATGTACCTAATTACATCATTAGGATAAGTTCTTGAAAGTGGGATTTGACTATCATTTAGTTTAGGGTTTAGGTAGTAAGATTTGGTTTATATATATCCACCTAGGACTTCCTACATACATGCTGAGCCTCTTACTTTTTATGAAAAGTACGTAGTAAAAACAATATCCTCATGGTGGAAGCTCAGGTGCTGGAGAAATATTATTACATTGAAGCTAGCGATTCCTAAATTATTAGCAAATATAAAATCAAAACTGGCTCCATTTCTTTGTAATGGAGGGGGAAAGCCATAAATGAGGGCACATTTGCTTAACTTTCCATTTCCACGTGCAGAAGTGCACACCTCTGACCTGCCCAGCTGTTAAGGCTGTGTCTTGTTCTAACACTTTCAAGTAAAATACAAGCAATGAACATCAAGGATTAGATGTTTGCTCTGAACTTATTCTTTTCTCAAGAATTAACTTTTGAGTCATTAGTCCTGGTGATGTGAAAATTACTTTTAAAATCTGGAGATAGTATGCATCCCCTACCAGATAAATCATCTTAATCTTTCATAGCTATCATTTCTGAAGTGCATACTAAAGAGTGAAAAAATCAGAAACTTATTCCAAATGAGAGATTTATCATGAACATAAAACTAAGATGGATTTCTCTTTTCTCTGTCTAGAAAATAATGAAGAGGCTCATTAAAAGATATGTATTACAAGCCCAGATAGATAAGGAGAGTGATGAAGTGAATGAAGGTGAGTTGAACACAGGGACAAGTCAGCCCCTGAGCATGAACCAGGACCTGGGGCCTGAAGCAGAGCTGAGGGAGAGCTGGACAGATGGGCGTGGGAAGGGTGAGCTTCAACAGGAGGAGAATACAGGATCTCACCAACCATCAGTACTGCTACATACTGGGGAAATAGGCTATTTCTCCGCAGTTGGGGGCAGATGCCACTTGCTAGATAAGTAACTACAGTCGTCTCTCGGTATTCTTGGGAGGTTGGTTCCAGGACCTGTGTGGATACCAAAATCCATGGGTGCCCAAGTCCCTTATATAAAATGAAGTAACTACTACAGTCTACCCTCCGCCTCCGCACACGTAAAACCCGAGGATAGGGAGAGCGAACTGTATTATATCCGTGGGGGACTTGGAGGGAGAAGGAAGTGGTTGGGGATAGTGAGGGTCCATTGCCCCCAAACCCTGTAACATTTGCCACCAATGTTTCCCTTCCACTGACTTCAGGAGGACTACGTTGTAAGTTTTCTCTATAATCTTTTCACTAACCAAAATACTGAGCTGAGAAAATAGAAGCCTGCCCCCATTAAAAAGTGATTTCCTTTGAAAGGATTCAAAACATAGATGTGTGTGGCATTAAGGCTGATTGATTTCAATCTATCCCAGAATCACTAGTTTCTCTGCATTACGTATTTACTATTGACTTCTTATCACTCTTCTTTTACAAAGGGGAACTGAAGGAAATTAAACAGGACATCTCAAGTCTCCGCTATGAACTTCTTGAAGAAAAAACTCAAAATTCAGAAGACCTGGCAGAACTTATTCGAAAACTTGGGGAGAAATTATCAATGAAACCAAATCAAGAGGAAAGCAATAGATAATGCAAAGTCTTTCTTTAAAATTCATATTTATTTGTCCACTTGAAGCCATGTTATTTTCTGATTTATTTTTTTAAGTGCCAATATGACCAGCTTTTAAAGAAGAAAAAGTTCAAAGATAACTTGGGTCATCCTATTATTTGGAACTCTACTCTTTAATATTTTTGGTGATTAAATTTCATTATTCAGGCTAAAAGTTTGCAGATTATGATGAAAATCATGCCCAGTTGTTTTGTGCTTGTTTTGTAAACTGCTTTCTTGGGTACAACTATTGTGATGATGTGATTGCCATGTAGTGTCTGCCTGGGAATCATTTTAGCTGGCAGGGCAGACACACCATATTGTGCTATTTCCCTGATGGATATTTCAGGTACCTTCTTGCCTGCTCTATGGATCCCTTGCTGGTGACTTCCAGACTTGAAATCTAGAGAAAAATAATCTCTTGCCATTTAGAGAATACTCTTTAATCATCTACCCTTGTTAGCCCCCACAGAATATGATTGATAATATCTGTGCAAAATGGGGTTAAATCTTTCCTAAATTTTCTGCATTGCTTTGAAAATGTTACACTTACCAGTGAAAATGTGTTTCCTTCACTGAACTCTGGAAACATAGTTCAGTTCTGTGTGTGTGTGTGTGTGTGTGTTTGCACATGTGCATGTGAAATACTTGTCCTATTTTCTTTTGCAGCCAATACAGATACTCAAAAGCTCTTTATATTATACTTTTTATTGTACAATGTACAATTTTTTATTTTATTGAAAAATTATTGGCCAAATAAGAACACTTTATTGGAGAAGTATCAAAGCCACAAACAATTATCGTTATTTGCTTCAATTATAGCACAATTTTTGTGCCATTACCAAGGGGCTTCACAGGTGAATTCCTAAGTTTGGCCTCAAATGTAAAGGAAAAAATGTGTTGAGGGAACTTGCAAATACTTAGCATGTCCTACCCTCCTCTCAAAATATATAAAACAGGAATTTGAATTCATGAGCATTTACCAAGAGGTTGCTATTACTTACTGATGATGTGAGGCCATATCTAAAACAACTAAAGGAAAGAAATGAAGGTTCACTATTCAGCTACCCAAAGACTGTCAACATTTGGATGATGCTGAGCATTGACTGGAAGTGCTGCTTTAAATTCAAGCAAATTTTAAATTTCATTTTAAAGATAAAATGGTCACAGAGAATCTATTTAGCCCCAACTTTGATTTAGTTTACATCAAAAAACCTTTATGCAACCAGATCAGAAAATATAGCTGAGATTTTTATATACAGTGATTTTGTGTTTATGGTTATTACTTATTGAGAAATTATTTAGTGATACAGGAAAGGTCTGTTTTCAAATGTTTTGTGACAACATTTGAATCAGAGATTTTAAAAATCCACCTCAAAACCAAATGCACTATCTGCAAATTAAAATAATCTAAATGCATAAACCTTGTGTGTCATGCCATGCAAGAGATTGGCCTCCAAGCCAAGAAGCGCTCTATGACAGCAAATGGGCTTGACTCCAGAAGATTCTGGAAAAGGTATTTAGATTTCTCAGCGTCTTTTAAGTTGGGTTGACTTGACAAGATGTAAGTTTTAGGAAATGTAACAGGCATGACGATGAGTTCCTCAGTAAAAGGCACTGCCATCAAGTGCCACCTGTTATTGTTCAAAATTAAATGTCCTGAAGTCAACACATTTTCCTTGAAGTGCAGCTGAATTGGCATTTCTTCTAATTTCCTTTTAATTGGAAGATGAAAAGACGACTCAAGCATATTTTAAGAAAGGCTTTAAAAATTCCAGCAAGAACTTAATTCAAGGCATATTGGCAAAGGATTGTCAAAGCACAATGATCCTTCAAATATCTCAAGACCACTGGCTTTAAATCCTGTATTCATGTTGCAGTAAGCTTAATCTTTTAAAATTAGGTGGTTAAGAAATTTAAATGTGTTTATCCAAACTGCTGTCTCTCATATTTCTCCTCTGTGGTTTGGTGCTTACTGGAAGTTTGGGTACCATAAGGAGGACAGAACAATATCTGGCACTCTGACCATACAGCTACTCCCTGAGGGCCAAGCCCTGCCCACTCCTCATGGCAGACCATCCACCAAAGAACAAAATGAAGCCCCTGGTTTTGTACATCACTGCCTAGTTTTACTCTCTGCTGTTCTCATTATTCTGAGACTGAGAAATAACACAAATTCAACATGATTTTACTAGGAATATAAAATGAATCACCAGAATCTAGTCTGCTTAAAACTTTGCCAGGGATTAAAAGGAATAAAAAATGTGTCTGACCTCAAAGAACCTGCAACAAAGTAAAGAAATAAGACTTAATACAACTATAAGAAGTGTTTATTGAGCACCTACCATGTGCCAGGCACTGTGATAAATGCTTTCCATGCTCTATATAATTTAATCTAACTTAATGCTTACAACAGCTATATGAGGTAACTATTGTTACTATCCTCATTTTAGAAATGAGAAAACAGAGGCTTTTAGTGGCTAAGTAACTTGCACATAGAGCAAGTGTCAGAACCAGGAACAAAACCTAGGCCTGCCTCACAGCAGAGGCCTCACAGTTACCTGGGATCTTGAACAGATATTTCGGAGTACGGTTGTCTCATTGTGAAGCTTATATTTCAACCTCTAGGTGAGGAAAAATGGGCTGTATCTGAAAAGCCAAAGTTCCATTCTATACCCAGTCCAGAGATACACAATCATGTTAATCAAGGAAGGCGAGGGGTAAAAAGAATATTTGGCTTCAAAACGATTGCAGATACAAAAAAGAATAAAAGATGGAGATGTATATTAAGGGGTGGGGATAGTGTGAGCAAGGCCAAGACTTGGGCATGAGTGTGGGATACTAAGGGAGAAATAGTGAATTCAGTGGCTATGACTTGGTGAGAACAGATTGACTTTATTTGGACAGTCTCTGCCACCCATCCAGCACTATTCCAGTATTAATCTTATCACTGTGTGAATAGTAAAAGAAAACCAAAAACTAAAATTTTAATTAAAATGGAGAGACAATACAGTAGTATTTGCCAAACAGGCAGCCTGACCTACGAGTGCCCCTATAGAATCACTGTCAAGACCAATTTCCAGCTTTGGGCCAAGGGTTTTCTCTAAGTGCCACATTCTAAATATGGCCTGCATCTATTCTGATTCTAACAAGCAGATACAGCCTCCTTCTTCACTCTGAAACCGTCCCTCATCATTGTGTGCCAGGCAGGGTTTATGAAAGCCATGGCAGCTGTCCCCGCAGCTCTGTTGAGTAGTGCTGGGCAGGAGGTCCTACACTGTAGTTAGAGTCTCTGCCCTTCAGTGCAGAGGGTGCAGGTTGAATCACTGGAGAACAAAAAAGGATGTGAGTTCCTGACCCAGACCTCTGTGTTGTACTCTGGAAACTTACCTGAGCAAGTTAACCAGAGGTTGTGTAGGAGCACAGCTCGGCACCCTACCACTGGCAGAAGTTGAAAATTCAGCCAAACATCTGTTACCGTACACAACATTGACTTATATTCTGAGTCTTTATTTTTACATGTGACTAGCTGAGGTTAGAGATACACCACAAACTCTATGAAAGACCCAGGTAATTAAGGCAAATGTATTGTTTTTCTTGAATCACTAGAATGATTGCTTGAAGTTTCTTCTTTCCTCTATTTACAGCAACAACTGTAAACGTTTCTATGGAAACTTTTTAAAATACTTCGCCAGGATGAATATGATAACACCTATTCACAAGTGACAAAAAGATTCATTTTGGAATCAATTTTTGTAGAAATTTTGTACAACTGAGTAAATAGATAAAGACACTGACCAACTGTATGATAGGCATTTTTTATATTAGTGCCACTTGATAGATAATTTACCTAGTGTAAGTGGATCATAGGGATATTGATTCATGTTTTTCAAACTCTTTGAAAATGACAGATCAAATAGCTCACATATTCAATGGTAAGGGGAGTTCTACATACTAAGAAGATTACATAAGTCACAGTACTAAAAATTAGTTTTTCAGATTCATCATAGTCATAGTGCTCCCTAAGTATAATGTTATCAAAGACACCGAAGTAAAAACCAGGAGAAAATAGGTATGTACAGAATCTAAGAATGCTTTACCTTTCTTCTTTTTCGAATGCCCACTCTGAAAGCCAAAGGCTTTGGTCATTGTCCACTGATAAACTGTAGGAACAGTGTGTAAAAAGTAGGCAGACAGGCATGTCCTCTAGTAAATGCACAGAACATTACTTTTTTTCCTAAATCATTAGAGGAAGCCTTGATGATGACATTCGAAAAGTGAGTCTTGAACTTCACTGCCCTGCCTTTTTGTCCTCATCATTGTTCATGAAAATAGACTTTCATAGCACCCCAAGAACAGACTCAGAATAAATAAAGTTTACTAATTATCATGTCTGAGACTAAAAGTACTATGGCAATGCTCTGCTTTTGCCTTAACCTTTCCAGTATTTTGTGATTCAGTCATCTGACATTTACCTTTCACTCTTCCTCAGAAAATGTACTCAGAATAATTGGAAAAGGTCAAATTTCAGTGTTACCTTATATTTCAAAAAATGTTAACATGTCATATCGTCGCTACTATTAATATGTAGAAGAATATATATACACACTATACATATATATAGTTTGTCATTATATTTAGTCTATAACCATATAACACATATATAATATATGCATGTTATGTATATATATATATACACATATATATGTGTATATATATATGATCAAAGACATTTTTCAAAGCATAGTAATGATCTTAGAAAAAAACATTATGCTTACAAATCTGGATTTTATTTTTGTTTCTTTTCTCACTTGTCCTTTTCTTTCTTTTTTCATTTCAATGATTTCAACTTTTTTTCCTAGTCTCTATATGTTATCTACCTCTTCTACTGAGTTATTTTCAGTCTACTAGCTCAGAGTATAGGATCTAGAGCCAGAAAATATGGGCTTGAATCCCAGCTCTGACAATTACCAGCTGTGCATTTTTCACTAAGTTGCTTAACCTTTCTGGGTCTCATTATCCAAATTCCACGGATTAAAAAAAAAGCTAACATCATCTCCTGCATAAAATTTCTGTGAGGATGAAATGAGTTAATACCTCTTAGACTCAGAAAATCATACTTGGCACATATAAGCATTCAGTTAATGTTAGCAACTGTGGAGAAAGGATATGGTTCTCAAATTCCTTTTTCTACCCTGTCTTAAATCTCTCCCTCTTAAACCTCATAAAATCTTATGACATTTAAGTTTCAACTCATGTTTCTCTGATTGGTTGATATACAGTGTCTGGAGAATTGTTCTGAGAAGGAATCTGAGGCCCCTGTGGTGAAAAGGAGAAAAGAGAGATATAGAGACAATTAACAATGTTTGCCATGCACATGGGAAGTTGGCCCTCATGCCACATATTTGCCATCCTTGAAAAAAGGGAATCATATTTGAAGAATAGTTAGGAAAATTTCAAGGCATATTTGTTACTTTTCACTGTAATAATTTTGTTATAATTTTAAAATAATATCATAAGATGGTTTAGGGCAGGTACCATATTAAATTCCACTCATAAAACTTTTATTTAAAACCTATTATATTCATTGCAATGTGCTATGTACCAGTGCCAATAGCAGTACTAGAAATAGAATACAGAACTGACTCATAATCAGTAGTTCGATGAGGCCTATTTTAATTTATTCATCTTAGAGAGCTATACAACACTTGGGAAGAAATTCTTCAGCATCCACAAAGTAGGAAATGAAGCCTGGACTCATTTGTGTTAGGTTTAGTTTACCTGCTAGGGTTTGTGGTTTCATCTCATTTCTTAGAGGACATACGAAATCCATGTAAGGAAATCTTGGCATTTCTGATTGATTTCTACCTCCTTCTTGGAGGGTTAGCAACATGACTCATTCACTTCATACTTTTGTTTAATAAGATAGTTATCCTTTGGCTCAAGAAGTAGTAGGCAGTAATGAATTGATCACATGCCAGCTTTTTTCTTATTAATTCATTTATGGGTCTAGCCTATTGAGTTTTCTCAAAGACGTGATTCAGTCGTCTTTCACGATTGACTGAGAGGATACTGTTAATCCTCGGCTGTGTCATAAGTTCACTCAGCGTTTAGCCTCACTAATGAGGGGAACAGACTGTCATAGTTTGTTGCTTCTCCCTGATGCTGTCCATTCTGGAGCCCAGTTACTTTTCCTCACAAACCCCTAACTCAGGTCTGATCCTGGAATATGTTTGAGTTTTTTCTCTTAAACCGATGACATCTGGCTGATGGCTTAAGAGCTCTGTAGGCTTTATAAAGATAACCTTGGTGTGAGGAGTGGTCAAAGGCTAGAGCGTTTTGAAAGTCCATCCTTCAGGACAAATCAGAAGTCCTGAAGTATTGTTTGTACTTGGAAATATCATTTAATATGTTACAGGATCAGCACATTTAAAAAAAAACAACTTTATTCTCTAAGCAATCTGGGCTGAGGTTGTGGCATTATGGGAGAATAATGATTTTTCCAGCAATTCACTAATACCTATTGTTAGATAATCTGGACATAATTGTAGCCTATCTGCAGCTGACTGTAACCAAGGATCATCCTGTTCCTCCTCCTCCTCCAAGCAGGGGCCAGGCCTGCAGCCTGCTAGTATTTTACAATATATCATGAAAATTGCAAATATACTAATATCAAATGCATTATCATAAAATTAAAATAATACAATATTCAGTGTGCTTTGACCTGTGCTTTACAAGAGAAGTATCTAATGCTATTGATACTTTCATTCCAGTGATTTTTATGCATCTCCATGCCCGGTGCAGCACCTGGGATGTTGTGGGTGTCAGCAATAGGGGTTTATTCAGTCATTTTATTTAAAATTCAAACAACAATCAGGACACAGTTTCTGCCCTCAAGGAGTTCTTAGTCAGACACAGGAGTCAGTCATGTCGCCTGTTTGATGCCATGAAAGCCCCCAGGAGGAGCATCAAAGTGTTGGGGGGAGGAGGAGTGCTTTATTTCAGGTCAGAGAGGCTTCTGGTTGGAAGTAGCATACATTTCAGACAAGCCTGCATTAGGCTGAAGCATTGCTCCTTTTACCCTCTGGGAACAGCGGTATTGGAAGTACATATGTGGCTTGGCACGCTGCTTGTCTTTATGTAGCCTGTCTTAAAGAACGTTCCCCAGAAGCAGACTTAAAATGAAGCTATGCTTCCAGGCCCAGGACAAACCGATGAAGAGTTGGGGAAAGCAGGACAGGGAAGAAGAAATCCACACAACTGCCTGATGCAGGCAAACCCCCGCTAAGGGTAACTTCAGCCTGGTCCTGCAGAGGAATTCTGAAGTTCTGCCTCTGGACTTTCATGCCCTGGCCCATCAGTCCCGTCCTTAAGGGCTGCCCCAGGGGGATGCAAACTCCCAGGCATTTAATATATAATGTAAACCTTCGGTGACCCAAGGACAGCCTCCCAGAGAACACGTCACGTACAGACATTTAGAAGCAAAAGCACACAGATGTCAAGAGGAGATGCGCTGTAAAGAGGTCTGCTGGCATCTGGAGAAGCACTGACAGCGTCTACTCCACTCCCAATGTACAGTGCCAAGAACGGTATTCTTTGTAACCATAGATTGTGTCAGAATTCTAAAATGCTACTTGATTTCTATGAATCTTTGGAAATTTGAGAAATTGTATCTGTTTTTGAGTCTGCAGAGAGGATGGTTAAGATCTTCTTGAAATCAAGGAGATTCTGGGTTACTTGTACTTGGTGGTTTAACCCCAAGTGTATACCCTCCAGAAACAGGGCTGTTTCCACAGGTGGCTGCTTACTTCATTAAACTAAATAAGTGTTGAGAGTTACACATACATCCTGGACCAACATACCTCATGAGGCAGCTAGGTCCTTCAAATTGCCCACCAGTTGGTATTCCTTAAGTAGAGGTATAATATGTTCCTCTGAAATGTAATTTTAATAAGGGTGTTATATTAACCAATTATGAACATCAAACTGAATGAATTTATCTAGACCTCTAAAGAATGAGACCCAGAATTGGTAACTTTAGATGTAGATGGGTCCAAGAAAAAATCCAGAATATGGGGCCATTCAATTAGACACTTTACAACCAAGAATATCGTAGCAGTGTCCCTGGCTTAAGGCACAGCAGAAATGTAATAGAAGGCTGTGGAGAATGCAGGAGCCAAGGGCAGCCTTTACAAAATGCATCAAGGAGCACCAATCACTAATTTTTCCCTTTCATGGCCTACTTCACCATATTCATGATGCTATGGCCGCCAAAAAAGACTTTGCATAACCCTTCGAGAACCATAACCCAAGGATTTATGTCACAGGCACTTTCAGTGTCCCAGCACATACTGGGTGGTCAAAAAATATTTTCTGAATGAATACATTTGTTGGATGAATGTGTTTGGTGCCACTTGATACCCCAACGGGGCTTGCTATACCTCGGAAGAAGAAAAATAGAACAGGCTTTAGGCAGAGAAAACTTCTGAGGGAGACCTGTTCAAGACTTGCTGGCCAAACACTTTGACATGAGACCCCCAGTAACCTCCTGCTGGCTCGGTCAGCAGTGCGGTCTAGTGAGGGACACAGATCTCTAATACTGCGAGGCTCTCTCTGGCCACCATAGGGATCTACCCATAGACTGAGAGAGAGAACACACAAATCTGCCTTGACTTGGGCTCTTTGTTTCCCCACTTTTTGAGGACTGTATTCTGGTCCCAACCTTCTGGGTATCACCTTTCATCCACAGCAGAAGAGAGATTAGAGTTGAGAAGAAGTCTGCCTGGGTGACACCGTGCAATCAGAATTGCCAGGGAGAAAGGGGCAGCAGGAAGCAGCCTTTATCTCTGCCACCTTGGTTTCCTTTATCATCAGATGATGGGAGTAATCCTTGCTGTACACTTGACATCCTGAGATTAACGTGAAGTGCAAAAAAAAAAAAAAGTGATGTCTCCAAAGTTTTTAAAAATTGTTCCACAGAACAAGACAGCTACCCTGAACAGAAAGTCAGTGATGGCATTCTACCCCTTAAGGGTTTCCATTTGCTTGGAATAATTGAGACTCTTCTAGCAAAATCTCATTGACAACTAATGGGAAGAGAGCAAATATCAGCCCAGTCTTTGACTGGTTTCCTGGAAGGTGGTAATCTGTGGGTCCATGGAAGCCTGTGACTTTGGCTTTTACCTCTCAGAATTTCTTTCATTCTCTCTTTTTTTTTTAATTAATTGATTTATTTTTGGCTGTGTTGGGTCTTCGTTTCTGTGCGAGGGCTTTCTCCAGCTGCGGCGAGCAGGCGCCACTCTTCATCGCGGTGCGCGGGCCTCTCACTGCCGCGGCCTCTCCTGTTGCGGAGCACAGGCTCCAGATGCGCAGGCTCAGTAGTTGTGGCTCACGGGCCCAGTTGCTCCGCGGCATGTGGGATCTTCCCAGACCAGGGCTCGAACCCGTGTCCCCTGCATTGGCAGGCAGACTCTCAACCACTGCGCCACCAGGGAAGCCCCTCATTCTCTTTTTTTAAAAAATTGAGATATAATTGACATATAACATGTTAGTTTCAGGTATACAGTATAATAATTCTATATTTGTGTATATTGTGAAGAGATCACCACGATAAGTCTAGTTAACATCCATCACCACAGTTACAATCTTTTTCTTGCGACAAGAACTTCCAAGATCCACTCTCTTAGCAACTTTCGAATATACAATGCAGTATTATTAACTATAATTACCATGTTGTACATTACATCCAACTTGGGCTTTTTTTGTTCCCATTATGCCTGGCTGCTAGCCAAACCACAAGGTATTCTATCCAGACCTGGGAGGTCACACCGACACAGTTCAGGCAGGCTGGAGACAGGATATGTGAGGAACCGGGCAGGATGGCCCCAGCCTGCTGGTGCCAATGTGTGGCAGTGTGGTTCAGAGAAACACACAGAGCTTCAGAGACAGATCTGGAGGGAGACCACATGGTGCCACTTACCACCCGCCGTGAGCTTGGACTAACGTTGAACTTTTCTGAGGCTCATTTTCCTCAGCTGTTTAACAATGCCTTCCTCATGAGGTCAACGTGAGGATTAAATAAGAATATGTGCAAGAAGCACTTCATCTCTGAGGATCTTACAACTGATCATCTCTGTCAGACACTGGGTGATACAATCCTCAGACATCTTTTACCCCTCATCTTCCCCAGACACCCAACTCACTTTTTGAAAAATTGAAGTAGAGTTGATTTACAATGTTGTGTTAGTTTCAGGTGTACAGCAAAGTGATTCAGTTATACATACATATATATCTATTTTTTCAGATTCTTTTCCCTTACAGTTTATTAAAAATATTGAGTATATTTCCCTGTGCTATACAGTAGGTCCTTGTTGGTTATCTATTTTATATATAGTAGTGTGTATATGTTAATCCCAAACTCCTGACTTATCCTCTTCCCCCTTACCCTTTTGGTAACCATAAGTATGTTTTCTATGTCTGTGGGTCTATTTCTGTTTTGTATAGAAGTTCATTTGTATTGTTATTTTAGATTCCACATGTAAGTGATGTCATATGATATTTGTCTTTCTTTGTCTGACTTACTTCACTTAGTATGATAATCTCTAGGTTCATCAATGTTGCTGCAAATGACATTATTTCATTCTTTTTATATGGCTGAGTAATATTCCTCTGCATAAACATACCACATCTTCTTTATCCATTTATCTGTTGAAGGACATTTAGTTGGCCCAACTCACTTTAGAGATACCTGTAAAATAATCCCAGGACAAGCCTCAGGATATGCATCTGGGCTAATAAAGACCAGGCTAAGATGTGTGCTGACCTTTGCCAGGTAGTTGGGGGAGGGGAGTGGTCCAGATGCACATCAAGGCCCACACGCCCCCTTCTCGTCTGTAGGCCTTGGTTCATCTGGATCTGAAGTTTCCCCTCCAAACTTCACACATAATTTGCCTTCAATATATGGCTGCTCTTCCTGATAGAGGCAACAGCTTCATCCTAGGCTTTGTTTTCTGATACCCCCGGGGTCCCAATGGCAGCGGCTTAATTATTGGCACCCCCAATCTTATGACTATTCCTCAAAGTTACCCCCCGCCACAGACCGAAGGGCTCTACTGCTGAGTCTTAAACACAGTGGCACACGGAAACCCCACTGGATCAGAAGCCCCACCTTGACACTCCTGTGTGAACCCCTTGTGCTCAGGACTCTTGAGTCCCTTGAGTTTCTGTGCCCCACCCAAGACACAGTGCTGAGAACGGCAAGTCCAACACTAATTTCCTGTGGAACAAATATGCACTCAGTGCTCACGTGTACGAGGCACTGCTCTGGATGGTGAAGTACACGGGAAACCTCTGCCTCCTCATGGAACCTGCGTTCAGGAAGGGATAGTAGACTAGAAGCAGAATAAATAAGTGAAGCACACATTGTGTAAAAGGGTGACATGTGCTATGAAGAAAAATAAAGAGGTGAGGGAGTTGCAATTGAAGGATAAGCTGGAACAAAGTGAGAGAGTGACATGGACATATACACACTACCAAGTGTAAAATAGATAGCTAGTGGGAAGCGGCCGCATAGCACAGGGAGATCAGCTCAGTGCTTTGTGACCACCTAGAGCGGTGGGATAGGGAGGGTGGGAGGGAGGCAGAAGCAAGGGGGAAGAGATATGGGGATATACGTATACGTATAGCTGATTCCCTTTGTTATACAGCGGAAACCTACATACCACTGTAAAGCAATTATACTCCAATAAAGATGTTAAAAGTAAATAAATAAGTAGAGTAGCTGGAAAAGGTCACATGAGAAAAGACCAGAAGGAGGCAAGGGAGGGGATTTAGCAGATGTGTGAGGAGAACATTCTCGTGGGCGAACCTGAGAGAAAAGACACTGAGACAGGAGCGTGTCTGGTGTGTTTGGGGAACAGCGAGGAGGGGAGTGGGACTGGAGCAGAGGGACGGAGGGGGAAGCAAGAGGAGATGAGGGCAGACAGGAGACAAGTGCTGGCCAGGTTGCTGGCCTTGAAGCCACAGATGGCAGAGGCTTTTATTCTGAGTGGCATGGGAAACTGTAGCAAGATCTTCAATCAGTGAAAGCAACATTCTTCCCCAGTTATCTCTCTGGGGCCTGATTCTTACCCTCATTTCTAGAAACTGAGCCCTGTCTTGCTTCATCTCACATTCCCATCATCTCACGAATGGCACGTTGGTGAAGAGATGCTAGGAGCATCAGAACTGGCTGGGTCAGAGCCCACCTGGTGACGTTCTCTGCACACCTTTGCTCTTGACATACCTGCAGGAAATGAACTGGGTCAATCACATCCCTGTTTATACTCTCTCTGATCGCAGCTTATACATGCAGGCTTCTAGCTGAATCTTTCTTTCTCTCCTTTCCCCCATCCTTTCCCCATAATTTCCTTGAAATGGGCTATTTTGCCCTTATCATGTCATGAAACTGGCACCAGTCTCAGGGCTTTCTAAATATCTGCTAGAAGCTAGTGACAGATGCCAAGCTGCCTGGTGATTAGTGGGAAGATTCTGTATCCCCTTCTCTGCCCATTTCTATCAAGAAATTATAATAAAGCACATAGTGCTTGCCTCAAGAATTATAGGTCAAGAGGAGAACAGATGAAGGAAGAAAGGAAGGAAGGAAGGGAGGGAGGGAGGGAGGGAGGGAAGTAAAGAGAGAGAGAGAAAGATCTCATCAACTTTTTTCTTCATGAAATTGACTGACTTGAGCCAGTATTTCAGAACAAGATGTGCTTGGTTACTCAGGGGCCAGTATGAGCCATATATCCAGGTCACCCTCCAGCATCACTCTCTGGCTGAGGAGGAGTGATGCTGTGGTTCTTCAGTTAGCTGGCCTGGCTTGAGGACCAGCATGTCTTCCAGCTTCTGCTGAAGCAGCCTGACTGGCAGCCCAGAGCACTGTGCTGGCTCCGTAGCTTTTCCAAGGTCCCTGGTGACCTCTAATAACCCTGCTTATAACCATGGCCTTTGAGAAGGGGCCCTGAAGACTGTCTGAAGAGGGAATGCAATTATGGCCTCGACTTGTATAAGGGCCACACACAAGTTTCTCCATCATATTATCTTCCCCAATAATGTGTGGGACTCTGCTGTGATATTTGAGTTTTGCAAGTAAATGTGTTCAAATATAACATGAAGAAAATCTAAAATTATAAAGATTTTTAAATGATAACTTTTTTATTTTATAGTTTGAGATTTTATTATTTATGAATCCTTATTATTTGTAGAAGATTTAGTAAGATTAGTCAGCAGCAGTTGTCATCTACGAAACACACATCAATGCCAGATTCTGTGCTAGATCTCTCCCTGCTGTCTCATGTAATCTTCAGACAACCCTATGAAGGAGATATTATTGTTTTATCAGAGATGAGAACATTCAAGCTCAGTTAGATCACATAATTTGCCCAAAACCATGCAGCATTCACTGTACCTCATATTAATGTGGTAGAATCAGGACTTAAATACAGGTCTGAAAACTACAGTGCTGTGGAAGCAGTGAAGGTGTTGGGAGTTAAAATGCCTGCGATTCGTAGAGCTGTGGTGGCTTCTCTGGACAGAGGGTGGTTTGCAAGTGTTTAATGGTGTTGCACAGTGGGTGTAACAGTGTTGCACAAATGGATGTATCTCAGCTCCCACTTCAGTCCCCACCCCACTTGCTATCACAGCCCACGGAGAACACTGCTCCTGAGGGGGACTGTGACAGCAGAAGTCTGCAGAGCCCCCCGTCACAGCGACAGCTCCCGCTCTGCACTGCCGTGTCCCGAGATCACAGAAACAAAATACTTACTTTGGTTGGTTCCAAAGGTCCACAAACATGAAGCTAACATACAAAGAGTGGTTTAGCTGCTTACCCAATTAGAATTCTCTTCTATTCCCTTATCATACTGGTTAAAACAAACCCTAGCTCCACAGTAGGAAGAACTTGGAGCCTGAGTTCTGCAACTGATGAAAGAGATACACAGAAGGTTCTGATGGGTATACAGACCAAGTTGTGTTTAATTCTCTTAGCAGAGCATTTAACTCCATACTAAATAAAGATGACTAAAAGATTTATTAAGAATTCCTGTGCCCCTCTGGTCATTTCTATGTATTTGGATCCCATCTGACTATTAAAGTCAAATTTCTGATACCCAGAGTAAGAACAAATAGGTGAGCCCTTGGAGAATACCTGTTTAATGTGTACTGTTTTTCTCTGGGCGTGCTTCATGTGATATCGTACACATCTGCTTATTTCAGTCTTCACATCAGCGCTCATACTGAGGTTTAGAGAAAAAAGGAGCTCACATTTTTCTGGCTTGAGACCATGATTCTAATCCCAGATCTTTTGATGCCAAGGCTGGTACTTTATGCATGCATTTTCCATAACAATAAAAGAAGAGACTATCTCCAAAAGGAAGAGTGTTGAAGCAATCTTCAGACTCTGGTCAAGTTGCTCCTGTCCATCAGCAGTGAAGTTAGGCAAGAAGAACAAATTGTTTTTCAATGTACCAGGCAAGGAGAGCAACAGAAAGCATCTTGAAAAATGTCAGCCACTAGAGGGTGCCATTGCCCTTCTGTGCACAGGTGGTAAAGCACTCCTAGGATGCTTGCCCAGTCTGCCTTCAGGAAGAGGTCCAGGTGAGAGGTCCCCAAACTTATATATATATATATATATATATATATATATATGAGGATATACGCCCCTGCATCTGCTTTCCTCAAAATTCAAGAGATCATAAGAAAATTTTCCTTTAAGCAAGTAGGGAGTTGCACTTTATGGATACAGATAATTTGATGTCTTTGAAACTGTCTTTAAAAGATTTTTTTCACTCACTAAAAAATATTTTTAAATGACTAAATGAGACCCAGGAGGAAAACAATAGCTCATATTGTCTTTCTTGAAATAACTTTAATTTCCTCTTTTAGGCAGAAAGGATTAGTTTGTAAATAATCAGCTTTGCCTAGTTCTGTCAGGAGAACCAGAGAGTTTAAACTTTGACAGAGAATGATCTCTAACCTTATTCCTCAACCACCACCAATTCTAAATTCTCATCCAGCCATTTTACTGGACATGGGAGTAAAACAGTGGACAATACCGGGACTTCTGTCAACAGTGAGCACTTAATCACTGCTGGTCGAACAAATGATTGACTGACTCAAATCTCTGCTTAAATACCACCAACAGTAACAAGGTGATGGAAACCTTCCCCAGCTACCCCCGCTGTCACGGTCTTGAGCTGTCTGCCTTATACCTATCAGTAGTGAGCATGTTGAAGATCAAGCATAGATGACGTTTAGATTTGTCCTTTTCCTACCTGTGGTTACAGACACAACTTACGCTCCTGGTAGATGACTAAGTAGGAGCCGGCTCTAATTAGGAGTAATAGATGAAACTGAGCCCTGGAAAACTGAAGATGGAATAGTTTAAGCGGGAGAGAGTAATGGTAAAATCTGCTCTTGTGTGTAATCGCCTCCCATCAGTAGCAGTGGCTGTCCCCTACCTTAATTAACTTAGAAAAAGAAATAGCTCGGCCCAGAGGCCGTCTTGCAGGGATGTTGTGAGAGGATGAGAGAGCTAGGAGAAGCACAGTAAAGATGCCCTAATGGGTTTTCCACATCTAGGTTGATTGACTGTTGAGAAAAGAAAGAACAGCTTGTACTATTCTGGGTAGCATGAGCACTGTAATTTGTGACAGCTATAGGTCATGTATCTATTTTTCTGTCTGACAAGGACAAGGAGTAGCTGGTGGGTGGTACAAACCAAGATTGGCTTGTTCAGGCTGTAAACCATGGAGATAGAGCCTTGGTTTTCGACCTGAGCTATACAGGAGATAGAGCATGTGGTTAATGCTTGCATGTGCAAACTTAACTGGAGTTAACAGATTTCTGGCTGCAGGTGGGAAAATGAAGCTTAATGATTCTAAGAGCTCTGTCCCTAATTTCCTTCTGAGCATGAAAAGAAAGTCAGTTTTACACCTCTCTCTCCCCTCTCCACTCCCACCTTCAATTCAATTAAGTCTAACAAACATCAACAGAGCTCTTACACCTCACACCACGCTGGGCACTGAGGCAGTGAGGTGAGTGTGGCCTGCTCCCTGCACCTCCAGAACTAGTTTTATACAGAAGGCAGGCAAATGATCATATAGAGTGGTAATCGTGACAATAGATCAATGTGTACAAGCTACAAGATGCAGTACAGAGAAGGGAGCGATTGATTCTATTGCTATAGATAAGGAGAATTGTAGAAAACTTCTCAGTTCGTGGATATGAGAACATCATACTAAGGAAGGAGAATGGCTTTCCAGCACATAATCCTAACGTTCCCCTGCTGTTAAGTGATTAGAAAAGAGCTGAGAGGTGAAAGGACTCATCTAGATAGCTGTAGGTTCCTTCCAGCACGCCCCGACTGCTACCCTCCCTTTCGTGCCAAGGGGTGAGCCTCCTTACTTGGGCTGTTCCATCGGCAGCTGCTCCATTCACGCTCCCAGGATGGTGCCATTAGGGTCTGTGCACCCAACTTTATTTCATTTCTTGATTTTCTTTCTCCTACAAAATTGTGATCTTCTTTTTATCTCCTTTAGACAATAAGAGAAAAGTTCTGGCAAATGCATTCAGCTAGAGTGTTCTTGTCTTTTACAAGCCAGACGTGCCAACATTTCCCTTAAGAAAAGGGCATTGTCAAGATCCATGAAGTTAAGCCACAGGGTGAACGCATGTAATTAAATCCGGTAGTTTAGAGGGTCAGGCACACAGGGTTTCCTGACATTTTCTAGTTGTTCTTTACATGCCCATTAAGTCTGCCCTCATTTCCCCCTAACCCTCCTCTCACAGGCCCTCTTCCCTGCCTGCCTGTGATACCTCAACAAAGTCCTCTTCATATAAACTGACAAATTTTGACAAAACTAAAACAGTCTAGTCAAAGTTTGATGTCCTTTATTCAAGGGAAACAATCCATGGGTTGGGGAAGTACATTGCTCACAAGCAGTGGAGCATTCTGCCCAAGGGATTTGGGGCAAAAGTGAGTTTTAACAAGAGTTAGAAGCAGCAACATAGAAACAGGGCATAACTGGCTGGAAGGTCAAGGTCAAGGCAAGCGGGTCCTATTTTCTAGGGAAAGGTAAAGTAGCTAAAGCTGAGTTGGAGGATTGCGATTGGTGTTTGTTAGGTTTCCTTGACAAGTGTTTCCCATAAGTGCAGGCTGATGTAGGTTTAGATTTGTGATCTGGGCTGGGTCACTGGGATGGCCTCCATCCTGAGGTCTTGATATATGAATTAATATTATCGACACCTGACACTTCTCCAGGAAAAAAAAATGGCAAAGTGGAAAGTCCTGATGTCCTCTTGTTATAGGAGTGTCAATGTATTCACTTTGGGACACTGATGTGGAATAAGCAATGTAAGGATGGAAAACAAGTCTGTGTATCTGGAAAAAAATCTCATATTCTTGGAATAAATCCATGCCCTCAGATCCTTAATGGAAGAGAGTAATAAATCCATAAATAAAAATATAAATTGAAGTAAATTCTCCATGTTAAATTAAGAAAATTCATGGAGATTTTTAAAGAAATTACATGTAACAACTGGAATATTCCACTGTGCAGCAGCAAGTCCCTTTACGTTTGAGGACAGTCTCCTGAAGCCAGATGGAGCCTCAAGATTGTCAGAAAACCAACAAATGTCCCCACAAGCAAATCCTAGGATTTGCTGTATCAGCCAAGCACTTAAGCCTTTTCCATTTGATTTAGGCAGTTTTCTCTACTTGAGTCTGTCATGCTCATCTATGTGACAATGACACACTCCTCTCCTCCAGAGAGGAGTTGGCAAAAGGGTTCACTCTGAAGCAATTCAGGTTACGTTTAGGCTGCAGCACGTATCAGGAAGCCTCTGAACATACATGCATCCTGGAGGGGTTTGCTAAGCATTGGCTGGGGATGTGCAACAGGTTTAAAGACAAACCACAACTTAGGAGGTCTTCAAACCAAAGGACAGTGTGGACTCATGACTAAGTTATGTGTGTCAGGTAAACAGGAACCTTTTATTTAGCAAAAGCTTGGAAGTTTTAGTGTTGCCAAAGGAGATATCCAGGGACACAATCTGCTCCCTTTCATTGTCAAATGAATTCAAACTGTGACCTGCTTTTCTCAGCCACCATGAGTTTGTCTTCTGATGAGACTCAGTTGAACCTGGGAAAAAGGAACTAAAACAATTAACTGTACACCTCATAGTCTGGATCTGGCAACACTTAAAGTTGAAGGCAGGGCCTAGATTTAAACCCTCATGTTGCCAGAGACGCATCCAGGACACTAAAATCAGTTTTTTTTCCAGTCTTAGAAACCTAAATGTCCATTGACAGATGAATGGAAAAGAAGATGTGGCACATATATACAGTGGAATATTACTCAGCCATAAAAGGGTAAAATAGATAGCTAGTGGGAAGCAGTCGCATAGCACAGGGAGACCAGCTCTGTGCTTTGCAACGACCTAGAGGGGTCAGGCCTATTCCACTTGAGACTGGGACCTCAAGGCTTTATTCATTAGACAGAGGACAGCAGCCTACATCCTTTTCATCACTCCACCTTGAATTTTGCACATGTCAGGCCCTGAGGCTTTACCTGTGGAAAGCTACCCTGCAAACGTCAGGATGGACTCTGGGGGTTTTGTGGTAAATAATTTTGGCAAATATTAACTATTTTATTCCCTCCTGAAGAGTCACAATATTCTTGGTCATTTTAAAGACATCAGAAATTCTGAAGTCAAAACATTTTCATTTTTTTGTATGCCTTTACATATTTTTTAGTCCACCATTTTCAAAATTTCTTTAACCATTGTTAAAAGATAAACTGAGGCATATTGAACACCTTAAGAGTTTATCTGAGGAAAATCAATTTATAACAGGCAGCACCATGCTGAAGTGGTTAGGAGTACTCCAATAGGAGCTAGAAGAAAGACTTACAAAGTGAAGAAGAAGAAGAAAAAAATTTACTGATTATCTATGGCTTAAATCCCAGTTGGCTGTTTGTGATTGGCTGTCCTTAGGTATCAGTTCCTTAATCTTGAGGCCGTTACAGGCTTAGATTTGGTTTGCTTGCATAGGTCACCATGATGGGCCTCAGTCTAATGGCCTTCAGGTTTAATTAATTTAACACCATGGAACCCTTTTTGCAGAACAATTATTAACATCTCAAGAAATGAGTGTTCTGCAATACACATTTCTATTTCTTTTTTAATTTTATTTTATTTTTATTTTTTAACATCTTTATTGGAGTATAATTGCTTTACATTGTTGTGTTAGTTGCTACAGTATAACAAAGTGAATCAGCTGTACGTATACATACATCCCCATATCCCCTCCCTCTTGCATCTCCTTCCCACCTTCCCTATCCCACTCCTGTAGGTGGTCACAAAGCAACAAGCTGATCTCCCTGTGCTATGCAGCTGCTTCCCACTAGCTATCTATTTTACATTTGGTAGTGTATATATGTCAATGCCACTCTCTCACTTTGTCTCAGTTTACCCTTCCCCCTCCCCATGTCCTCAAGTCCATTCTCTACATCTGCATTTTTATTCCTGTCCTGCCCCTAGGTTCTTCAGAACCTTTTTTTGCCCCTAGGTTCTTCAGAACCTTTTTTTTTAGATTCCATATATATGTGTTGGCATACGGTATTTGTTTTTCTCTTTCTGACTTACTTCACTCTGCATGACAGACTCTAGGTCCATCTACCTCACTACAAATAACTCAGTTTCGTTTCTTTTTATGGCTGAGTAATATTCCATTGTATATATGTGCCACATCTTCTTTATCCATCTATCGATGGACACGTAGGTTGCTTCCATGTTCTGGCTACTGTAAATAGTGCTGCAATGAATAAAAATGGCACACAAAAGTGGCAAGCACCTCACACAGCAAGTTAACATGGTACAGAGCTACCCGCAGGTGAGGAAGGATACGAATATTTGTATAAATCCATGCTCTCAGAGCCTCAGGGAATACTGTGATGTAGGCAGTCAATACTGGCCAGGCGATTCCTTCCTCTGAAACCTTATCAGAACCACACGATGATTCACCTCAGGTGGGCCACATGTGGAACAGGCCTTGTGGCTCCCGGATGGGCCGCCTACAATACTATGAAGAATACGAGTAAAGGGAGGGAGGGGGAGACCACACAGACTAAGATCAGCAGTTTTCCTTTCACTTTAATGATCACCAGTTACAGCTGATTTGGAATGGGAGGCCTGAGCATAAACTGAAGGCCTCTGGCCTGGGAGGCCTGAATTGGGCTCACATTCTTCAAGCCCAGCTGTAGTTAAAATTTATAGCTCTGCTGTGGACGGGAGTAGCCTTAGGAAATAGAATTCCTAGTTTGAGAGTATAGGGATAGCTTGGGGACAAACAACACATTACTTGAGATTGTTTACCAGAGATTTGGGGAAAATATCCAAGGGAAAAAAATTCCTCAAGAAAAACAAGCCCTGATGGAGTTTCTTACTCTTTCTGGCTTTTTTTTCTTCATAGACTAACACCAAAGGCTCCTGTGTTAGCTTGGACCCTCCTAAAAGCAGACTCAAGACAGGATTGGATGCATAGGAGACTTACTGTAAGGATAAAGGGGAGAGAAAGTGAGAAGGTGGGCAGAGACGGGCACCGGTGAGGCAAAGGAGGCAAAGAAGGACAGTCCAGTTGGGTGGGAGGAGACTCACTGGACCTGGGGTGCATGTGTCTTCACTGCACTAGCCACCTTCTCCTTGTCCTGTCTGATGAGCACATAGTCACTGATCAGGTTTACCAGGCAGCTGAGCTTGGGGCACACTGCAGTCTGTCTCCAGGATCCATCTTGTTTCTGTAGAGGTCGGCCTATGACTTAAATGGAGATATTACAGTGACCATGAGCTCTGCATCTTTTAGGTATTTAATGGAGGTGCCATCCCTCCCAGGATGAACCATATCAATCAGCATCTGAAATTTGGCTTAGGTCTGGGAACTGAGCAAGGAATTTTGACTTTGTATTGGGATAGCTGTCTTCAGCCTCGCGCTCCTCCTTCCTTTTTCTGGCTGTAGGTTTTTACGGCTCCCTTTTTGGCTGCTGTCCATTTTGCTCCTGGGAACGATATGCTCAGTTAACCATCTACAAAACTCCCTGAAGATCAAGCCCTCCTGACTGCTCTCTCTACCTGCCAGTTGTAATTATGGTCTCCTGGCTTCTGGCAGTTAAGAGCTAAGGGCTGCCACCTAACATCTAATACCTCAAGGTTCTGTCATCCCCATGGACACTAACAAGGCCAGCTCTGTCAGCTCTGTGACTTCCTCTCCCACTGTAAGCACTGGCCTGCAGAGGAGAGCGCCCACTAAACTGCTGTCCTTGTCATCAGTACATTCCTGATGGCCTTGGTGAAGGGTGTGTCCTCTGGGCCTTCCTGCCAAACAGAATTCTGCTGGCTCTTCTGCCCTCACAGAATATATCCATGCTGGCATGTCCACATGCCTCAGCCCCTTTATTCCTTCCTCTGCTGTCTTCCAGGACTCAAGCATTTGCACTTTACTCAAACTGGGCCATCAATTTCTCCATGTTTCCAATAGCCACCCTAGTAGTGAATTTGCCTCATCCCCTAGGGTGCTTGCCAGGGTGGGTGTTAAATACAGTGTCTTGAGAAATTTCTCCTAAGTCAATGAATTCTTGCTTATCCACTCTTTCTTTCCATCACCCTTGATCAAATACCCTCAGAATACAATAGTGGTATAGGCTAGCCAGTTTTTGTGGCTCCTCCTCCTTCCTTCTCTTATCAGACCCAGCATATCTTCAACTGGTTAGCAGTCTGGATTACAGGTTATAAAGTAGGAGTAGCTATTATGGGGTGGGTGCCTCTTGCATTGTTGGGAAGTCTCTGCTGCATCTTCCAGTATAGGAGAAAGTGTTGGCTCTTACTAGGGAAGGGTAGCTACCTGCTACAAGCTCTGAGGATTGTCAAGGGGGCTATGGTGTGTGTACAGAGCCAACATTCTCATATTCATTGTCGTACTTCTCGATGCCCTCATACCATTTATCAGGGTCCCAAGTTTTCTCAACTTTTTCCAAGCTTTCTCACCATTTTTTACATCTTAGGAGCTCCAACTTCAAAATGCAGATGGCTGGTCAACTACTCAGCTGTGTCAGCTTTCCCACTGCAGGAGATAAGGTATTAAAGAAGCCCTCTGGCTCTCACACATAGCCTTTAAATGCTTGTTAAAAGTCCTCAGTTTTTCATTATCCTTGCATAGGACATCACTATAGTTTAGCAGTCACTGACCAACTTCTCTGTCCCCGAGACACTGCACCTCCCAAATTTTTCAAAAACTTGAATTGTGTACCTGCAGCGATGCTCCCCCCATGGGGGAGTTTCTCCAGGTCACGACTTGTGAAATCTTTAGCATCTGAGATGACACCTTGTGCCAGAGACTACCCATGTACTATATACACCACTCAGGATGGCATCCTCCCTGGGCAATGAGCAAGCCAGTCCCAAATTGCCATCTTACTGCCTTTTTCTTGGATCACTCCAGGCTCCACTTGTGTTAGTTCAGTTCCTGTGAGAAGCAGATATCAAGATGAGATTTGATTTAGTGAAGGAGATGTCAATTAAGAATTAAGGGGACAACACCAGAGAAGGCAGGGAGAGCCTTTAATCCATGGTACAAGTCTTAAACCTGTGAAGACAATGACGTCTTGAGAAAGTGAAAGGAACTGAGTAATAAGAGTCTCAGACCACAGCCCAGTTCTATGAAAATTTCAGCCAGTTGGAAGTTCCCAAGCAAAGCCACCCGCTAAAAGAGTCTGTGTTTTGCAGGAATAGTCCTTCATTAGTTCTTTGACTACACTCATCTATTAGCTGGGAAGAACCCATGGGAAGCATGGTCCTAGCATGCCACCCAGAAGAGCAGCAGCTGAGGCCACCAGTCAATTATGTTCCCTGCAGCAAGAGATTTGAGCGTCATATTTTCATGGCACCGCAACCTCCCTGATACAGTGTGGCTGTCCTCAAGACCTACCTGTCATTGAAGTGGCATTCTGGAGGAGTCTGTCCACACCTTAAAGAGGCCTATTCTGTAGACACATATTATCCCTGTGACTGACTCCTACCAAAACTGAAGGATGAAATAGCGCCTCTTTTCTGTTAAAATTTAATAGAAAAGTAGAAACCAGAAAATGAAGAAGGGCTAAGTCAGTGTTAGCCAGAGAGGCTGCAACAACCAACAGAGGGAGGACTGCAACAGCACCCAACATGATTTAGGGAAGGACAAATGTTGTCTGCCCTTACTCTGCCTTGCATAGCTTGGGAGTTAGGGCTTTAAAAAGAGAGGAAAAGGAAGTTATCCCAGAGGCAGATCATGCTTCTTCTGGTCTCACCCAAGCTGAGAGTGCAAGAGCCTCCCTCCTCCAACTCCACCCAACTGACTAACAAGAGGAACAGAGGAGATGAGATTAATCTCCACTAGGAGATTTGAGTATTAAACTTGATAGACTTTTTAGTTTAATATATATGTTTTAAAAAAACAACCCTAAAACAAACACACGACCTAACTCAAGAGGTCAAGAATCATCAATATCTTTTAAGCCTCCTATGGGTTTACCACTGCATACTGTATCCTTTTTCTTTTTTTTTTAAATATCTTTATTGGAGTATATTTGCTTTACATTGTTGTGTTAGTTTCTGCTGTATAACAAAGTGAATCATCTATATGTATACATATATCC
>NC_041229.1:32105487-32110533 GCF_002837175.3 Physeter macrocephalus
ACAGTCTCTAGGTCCATCCACCTCACTACAAATAACTCAATTTCCTTTCTTTTTATGGCTGAGTAATATTCCATTGTATATATGTGCCACATCTTCTTTATCTATTCATCTGTCGATGGACACTTAGGTTGCTAAATCTGATAGACTTTTAATAGACAAAAATTACCTGGGGTTGAAGAATCTGCCCAATATGTCATGAAAGACCCTGCTCCTGAGCAGGAAGTGTTGATATTGACCACCAGCAGTGAATGGAGAAAATTAAAACAATTTCAAGGTTATGTGCCTCCAAATTGAGACAGTCCAACAAGCTAATTATAAGAATTTGAAGTTCTCCTCAGGGCCATGAGGAGACATAAAATTTTTTAAAGGAAGAGGGTCAATTGATCATATTCACATTTAGATGGATCACTTGGCACAATGTGAAGAATGGTTGTAGTTGAGTATGTCTGTGTGTGGGCAAATGGCAGGGGGAGAACATTTGGAAATCAAGCTAGAAGGAGGCAGAGCAACTAGAAGCTGGAATAGTGTTGGTGGAAATAGAGACAAGAGATGAATTTTGCAAAGTGAATTGAATTAAAAGTCCTTTGTAGTTAAGGGGATATTAGGGGTGGGGAGAGGTGGAACAGTCAGAATAATTTCCATGTTTCCAGCTTGAGCAACTGAGTGGATGGCACTGCCATTCACCTAGATGAGGAACATGGGAAATAGCATGTTTGAGGACAAGATAATGATTTTATTTGCAGACGTGCTGATTTGAGGTATTTATAGGAAAGTCAAATGAAAGATAATGTTCAGTAAGCAGCTGTAAATAATGATATGGATTTCAAGAGGAGAGTAGGATTTGGGTGGGAGATAGAGACTTTAGAGTCATCAGCTTATATATAACAGTTTAAACAATTGACATGAATAAGAATAACCAGAAAGAGTAAGAAAGTAAGAGGTACCTGAACAGAATCCTAATGGTGCCAATACCGAAAGGGTGGACACTAAAAAAGAAGGTTAGGGCTTCCCTGGTGGCGCAGTGGTTGAGAATCCGCCTGCTGTTGCAGGGGACACGGGTTTGTGCCCCGGTCCGGGAGGATCCCACATGCCGTGGAGCTGGGCCCGTGAGCCATGGCCGCTGAGCCTGCATGTCCGGAGCCTGTGCTCCGCAACGGGAGAGGCCCACTTATCGCAAAAAAAAAAAAAAAAAAAAAAAAAGAATGTTAAAAGAAAACTCTAATAAGGAGTGTAAGAGAGAGTCAGGACATGCTGTTCCTACGAGAAGAGATGGTTTCAAGAAGGAGGAAGGAGTGGTTATCACTTTCAATATGTGGTTATGTGGCATTTGAATGTAAAAATGACTTTGGGTTTAGCAAGAAGGAAATCATTGGTCACCTTGATAGTTGTAGTTTCAATGGAGCTGAAGAAGCTGAGCCCAGATTACAGAGGGTTGATGAGTGCAAGGAAGCTGAAGAAGAAGTGAAAACAGGTGTAGAAAACTACACTTTAGTAGCTAGAAGTTTATCATATTGGAAAGAGGTTATTATTATTAAGATAGGAGACATTCAAACATATTTAAATGCTGATAAGCCTCAAGTTGAAGAGATGAGAGAGATCATTAAAGCAGGAAAGCAAGTTATCTGTGGAAATAAGAGGACATGCAGGAGTACAGAGGAAGAGCTAATCCTTGGACAGGAAGGCAATGCCTCTTTATTTAACGGTCAAGAAAGAGGAAGGATGCCAGTGTGGATTCCATAACTGTGTGAGTTTGGTGGGAGTATTTAAGGAGTTACTGTCTGTTGGCTCTTATTTTCTCTTTAAAATTGGAGATAAAGTTTTTATTCCCTAACCATTCTGTACCTCCTGTCCCTTGATCATTATTTCCATGTTTGTCCTTTCCCAATATTTACATTGAATCCTTTATGATTTTGTATGGATTTCAAAAACAATGTTCCTTTTTTCTGAGGCAACTGTATAATTTATCTTCCAAACTAAGACACTTTGGAGAGTAAAAGGGAACAATAATTCAGCCAGGCAACAGAATTTAGACTAGGTCCAAATTTGGATATAAGGTCAATCCTACCTATATACTCACTATTTTAAAAGAACTTTTCCTAAACCTTCTTGACCTAACTAAATCATAGCTGTTCCCAGAAGGTACAATTCCTCTGAAGGCCTCTTCCATGAGGGCTTCATATTGTCTTATATTTTATATAGGGGAAGGTCAGAGGTGTAGTCAGCATTCTCCTAATTCCTCAATAATGGTTTCATGATATAATTCAATTACTGCTTGAGGCTCACATATCTGACTATAGTATCTTCTCATAATCTTGTCTATTACTAACCAGTCCCATGGTTATAGAATAAAACTTGGTCTCAACTGATATTGTTCCACTCAGAAATTGTAAATGTTGAAATTCCTTTGATAGTAATCACTTTTTACAATCCTCTCATAACTTTACAACTATTACAGCTTCTCTTCATCACCATGACTTAAAGTGTCTTAACAGAATAGACCATCTCATCAGACTCATGGGTAAGGGCCCATGGAACATTACATAAAAACTGACCAAACTTAAGGCACAAAAAACCTCAATACTTTCACCAAACTAGAAATTACCTGACACAAATTCAATAAAATTAGAAAATAATTTCAAAGAAAAATATACAAACAAAAAATTTCCATCAATTCAATTTTTAAAATCTCTCCTAAGTAAGAGTTTCAAAGAAAATTTTTAAAAAAACTAAAATTTCAGAATATTTAAGAGACACTAATAATGAATATACTATAGATAAAAATCTAGTAAATAACTCTTTTAATAAATGACGTCTCACCAATCCTCTTGATGGCACAGAGGACAACATCATATATGAAGAAATTTTGTTCTGAGAGTATCTTTACCATTTTATTTCTCTTGTCTTCCTTTTTTTAAGGCATGCACACAATTGTTATAAATTAACAACCAATTTCTAAATATTGTATTTATGAGTTGTTTCAATTAGTGCAAAATTGTGGTTCTAATAAATTCATTATTTGTTTTTATATATTTGTTTATGTTTATTTGTAATATACCTTTTATTTATTATTATATAGGTATTTATACATTAATTGACAGAGGTTTTTATTTCACAGAGGTGAATAACAAAATGGTAAACATATAGCTAGCTTGCAAATCCCTGATGACATATGGTATTGAGAATCTTTTCATATGCTTCTTTGACATTGTCTATTTTCTTTAGGGTGGTAACTGTTCATGTATTTTGCCCATTTTTTAAAATTGAATTGTTTCCTATCATTGAGTTTTAAGAGATCTTTGTGTATTTTTGATACCAGTCCTTTACCAGATATGTATTTTGCAAATAATTTCTCACAGTCTGTGGTTTATCTTTTTATTCTCTTAGTGCTTTCATAGAAATGAAGTTTTTAATTTTAATAAAGTCTAATTTTGCAATTAAAAAATATCTAGTAAATAAAATTAAATCTATGACCAGAAGAAAATTCATACCTTTAAACATTGTATGTTTACATAATTTTTAATGATAGAAGTATTTAACTAATGCAGCCAGAAAAGAGAGAAGAAATGAATCTATACAATTATTAGGAAAGAAATAATGATAGAGAGAGCTGGGAAGATGGCGGAAGAGTAAGATGTGGAGATCACCTTCCTCCCCACAAATACATCAGAAATACATCTACATGTGGAACAACTCCTACAGAACACCCATGAAGGCTGGCAGAAGACATCAGACCTCCCAAAAGGCAAGAAACTCCCCATGTACCTGGGTAGGGCAAAAGAAAAAAGAATAAACAGAGACAAAAGAATAGAGATGGGACCTGCACCAGTGGGAGGGAGCCGTGAAGGAGGAAAGGTTTCCACACACTAGAAACCCCTTCACGGGTGGAGACTGCGGGTGGTGGAGGGGGGAGCTTCGTAGCCACGGAGGAGAGCGAAGTAACAGGGGTGCGGAGGGCAAAGCGGAGAGATTCCCAGACAGAGGATCGGTGCCGACCAGCACTCACCAGCCCGAGAGGCTTGTCCGCTCACGCGCCGGGGTGGGCGGGGGCTGGGAGCTGAGGCTCGGGCTTCAGTCGGAAGCCAGAAGAGGACTGGGGTTGGCTGTGTGAACACAGCCTGAAGGGGTTAGTGCGCCACGGCTAGCCGGGAGGGAGTCCGGGAGAAGTCTGGAGCTGCCGAAGAGGCAAGAGACTTTTTCTTCCCTCTTTGCTTCCTTGGGTGCGAGGAGAGGGGTTTAAGCGCTATGCTTAAAGGAACTCCACAGACGGGTGCGAGCAGCGGCTAACAGCACGGACCCCAGAGATAAGCATGAGACACTAAGGCTGCTGCTGCCACCACCAAGAAGCCTGTGTGCAAGCAGAGGTCACTATCCACACCTCCCCTGCTGGGAGCCTGTGCAGCCTGCCACTGCCAGGGTCCCGGGATCCAGGGACAACTTCCCCAGGGAGAATGCACGGCGCGCCTCAGGCTGGTGCAATGTTATGCCAACCTCTGCCGCCGCAGGCTCGCCCCGCATCTGTACCCCTCCTTCCCCCCTGACTGAGTGAGCCAGAGCCCCGAATCAGCGGCTCCTTGAACCCTGTCCTGTCAGAGCGAAAAAGAGAAGCCCTCCAGCGACCTACATGCAGAGGCGGGGCCAAATCCAAAGCTGAACCCCGGGAGCAGTGCGAACAAAGAAGAGAAAGGGAAATTTATCCCAGCAGCCTCAGAAGCAGCGGATTAAATCTCCACAATCAACTTGATGTACCCTGCAACGGAGGAAAACCTGAATAGACAACGAATCATCCCAAATTGAGGAGGTGGACTTTGAGATCAAGATATATTATTTTTTCCCCTTTTCCTCTTTTTGTGAGTGTTTATGTGTATGCTTCTGTGTGAGATTTCGTCTGTATAGCTTTGCTTTCACCATTTGTCCTAGGGTTCTGTCCATCTGTTGTTTATTTTTTTCTACTTAAAAAATTTTTTTTCTTAATAATTATTTTTTATTTTAATAACTTTATTTTATCTTACTTTATTTTTATTTTACCCTTTCTTTCTTTCTGTCTTT